>NW_022199656.1:0-237 GCF_009176525.2 Contarinia nasturtii | reverse complement strand
AGAAAAAAAATTTAATAATTTTTTTCATTTTTCGCGACTTTTTCACCATCTACATGGGAGGCTTGTATGAAAAACACGGAAGACCGCTGGAATGACACTGTAGTACGTTCGTACATATTTTGCATGAGCCATTTCAGCGGTCTTCCGTGTTTTTCATACAAGCCTCCCATATAGATGGTATAAAAAATCGCGAAAAATGAAAAAAATAATTAAATTTTTTTTCTTCGATTTACAAAT
>NW_022199655.1:306-8899 GCF_009176525.2 Contarinia nasturtii | reverse complement strand
AAAAACGAAAATTTGTCTGATTTGCTAGAGAATTTTTTGTTTTTGAAGTTTTAGTAATTCGAGAAAAATACAGCATTTGCGAAAATTTAATTTTTTCCTCTTTAATCTAATCACAAATGCATCTGAACGTTATGTTGCATTGAGATTAACAAGATCTGTCGATTAAAACTTTCTGAAGTAAAACTCCAAATTCACCAAAAAATTTCAAGTTGAATTATTTCACTCATTTTTGCTAAAAAGTCATGTTAAATGCATCTAAAAGTTGTGGATTGACTAAATATGAACAATGCGATTGATACCAAATATTTACATTTCGTTAAAGTGGTGAAAATTGTAGCGAATTTGAACTGAAGGAAAATTTGGTTGAATGGCAGTCTTAATGTCCCAAGTTTATATGGCAAACTATATACAAACTTGGGACACTTTTATTGGAAATATTTCGAAGGGACACTTCAGTTTGAACAAAAATTAAGTTTCATTATTATTCTCAACCATTCATTTCGATTATATAAATGAAGATCAAAATATATTACACAGAGAGAAAAAATGTGGTATTTTTAATTCAATTTTGGTAGATTTAATATAAAATCAACAAACAACGAATTAAATTTGCCATTTTTGACATCTCTGAGGTATATTTTGCAAAAGTGACTATCAGTTGAATAAGTTTTACCAATTGCTTCATTACATTCACCAAATTCATGAGCTAGCGTCATCTGTGGTTTCGAAAAGTTGGTAAAACTTATTCAACAAATATTGACTTTTGAAAAATATGCCTCAGAGATGTCAAAAATGGTAAATTTAATTCGTTGTTGGTTGATTATATATTAAATCTACCAAAATTGAATTAAAAATACCACATTTTTTCTTTCTGTGTATACATTTCACTCAGCCATAGACTAGTGGTTAGCGTTCCAGGTTTGTAAGCGTGAGGATACGAGTTCGATTCTTGGTCAAATTTCGGCCGGTATTTTTCCACTTTGATTCGCCCAGGAATCATTGGTGGTTTAATGAGGAGAAGTTTAAAAGAAGTCTGATACTTGTGGAGTGCTTCGGAGGGCACTTAAAGCCGTCGGTCCCGTGTGTGTGCACAACGAAAATGTGGGTTCAGCACAGACACACGTAAAATAGAGTGCCTTCGCGTTAGATTGGTGTCTTGGATATGCGATATCCATGACATCTACCGTAAAAGGGTAGTATTGAACTACTCGTGAATATACCGGTAAATCAGTGGTGGTAGTACAGTCTCTATTGAAAAGAGAATTCAGTGCCATCTGGAGTTTGGCATCAATCGGGCGTATTGCAATATATTAAAAGACCTGAGCAACGATGAACTACGGATATTACTGGATAGCAGACCTAGTACACTCCCCGATCTAATCCAATACAGGGGGAGGAAAATTTTTTAAGCCTAGAATATAAAGAGAAGTGTTTTCAAATCATTCTTGTACTATAATTGAAGTATGAACTGTCAACAGTATTTCCACAAAAAATTTGGTTGATATCTCTTATAGAGAGTTTTCTACGTTGATCAATTGGTCATCACCTCGAGATCCTTGGAAATTTTTATAAAATTGAGTACCGCATTTTCCTATTGAGACATTTTTCATATTTGAAAAGTGGAAATACTAGCTAGAGGCCGGCCCCAACAAATGCAATAGATGGTGAATTTGAATCAAGATTCAGGTTGAAGCCAAGCCAAATGCAGCAGCTTCTAAGTTTTAGTTTTGATTTTTGATTTTAATAATTATAATATCGCTAGCCCTGATTTTGTGGTCTTGCCCATGTACCTCAAATGTGGTTGAACTAAATTTGTTTAACCATTTGGTATATTACTTAATGAAGCCAAAAGATACACTTTTCGAATTTAAAATATTTTTTTAAAGCAAAACTTAAATAAATATATGAATGTGGTTACAAAAAATCAAAAAGGATACATAAAAATGGAGACAACATGCAAATTACTCGTTAATATTATTCAACATAATACGTTCAAATGTGTTAACTAACCAGTGTGAATTCGCTTATGGATATTGAGCGTTGATTTCTGTGTGAAACGTTTCAAGCATACCTCGCATTGGAAAGGACGTTCACCAGTGTGTATTCGCTACAATGTATTCAAATAAAAAAAGTTTGAAGTGATATTCAATTGAACGTAAAAAATGAATTGCCGCAAAATTGATTAAAATCTCAATCAAGTTTTTTTTATAAAGAATTCTGTTTTATAATATTCCATAGCTTAGTTAATTTTTTTTAGATAAAATCAATATTTGTTGGAGATCGTAAATGGATTAATGAAAATTTACCATATGAATGTCAAGATATGGTTTACGGCAGAATGCAGCATTGCATTGGGTACACTGGAACGGCTTATGCATGCTCCAATAACCTACAAAACAGAAAGAATTTATATCGAATGTGGTAGAAAATTCTGTACCAGTTCGAACACATTTAAAACAATGACGAGCAATAGAATCAGATAAGCGTATGATGTGAACCAATTTGCAAACACAATATCCTGATACATTTATTGTTTTCCTTTTTGTTGGTTTTGTTTGTTGTTGTTAATCTTTAATCATGAATTTGAACAAAAAATATTACACAAAATAAAAATGAATATAAACGATATAGAATCCACATGAATGAGCAAATGCACGAATCAATGAGTTTTTTAAATAAAAAATGTCGAAAATTTGCCAATGCGTCGAATGTATTACTCTTCCTTTTTTCTACTTCGTAACAATTATTGAATTAATTGAATTCTTTTGTTGGTGACAATGATCAATTAAAACGCATAATGCAAGCATTTCAAGTTTAATCAGACTGTTTCACGTGACCTTTATTTGGTGAGAAGGCCTTTACTGGTTTGCCATTTTCTTAATAAACAAAATTGAAAAATCCCTCCATAGCTTCTGGGTTCCATTAATCCTCCGCAATTCCACTCATTTTTGTGATGGTTGCATTTTACAAACATTTTAGGCTAGTAAGTTTCTCGCATTTGTAAATAAAAAAATAAGTATCACCAATTAGAACATCAATAAGTTCTGTGTCATTCAATTGTATTCACATTGCATAGCGATTTATAATCAGACTTCTCGAACATTAATAAACTCGATCGCACACAATATGTTTGTGTATTGTCGCCATATTAGCATTATCGTTATTATTATGTTTTCAGAACTCTCCAGTTGAAGAAGTACATTAGGTGTACAGGTAATCGGAAAATGATTACAAAAAAAATTTAAAAATAAATAGTCTTACAGGAGTAAGACGAACTTTTCCGCACGGTGGTAGTTGCGTATATAACGCATTTGAAGACATTTATCTAGTAATGCTGATTTATTCTAGGCGGTTCAAATGACATTTGTATATTCGGAACGTTGCATTGCGACATCAGTCCATACTGACAGTAAAAAGCGAGGAATTTCTGCAATGTTTAGAATGTTCAAAGTATATCAAGTTTTTATTTACAGTACACAAAAATTATCTAACATTTATTTTCGTCACAAAATTAATATCAGAAATTTTTTGTTTCACATTTTGGTTTTGAGAAAATACTCGATTTCCCTAGGGTTTTTCACAAGGAATAAAATTATTCCATTTTGCTGAGCTCTCGAAAAATGCCTCACCCCATCAAAGACATACTATACAGAGAAAAATGTATTCAATTTTGCTAGAGATTTTCAAAAATATTACATTTTGCTAGGGTTTTTGGGTTTTTCAGAGCGCCGATTTTCGGCCGTGACCCCCTCCTAAATTTACTATTGTCAGAACCTATGTTCGTCAGTCGCTCTTCACCTCTTCGGACGTTTTTTATTTGATTGAATTTACTTCCGATTTTGCTTCGAAAAGTCTGAATGTCAATCACTATGCAATGTAAATACATTAAAATGACACACAATTATTCGCTCTTTTAAACCAAGATATCCATTTTTTTATTTAGAGATAGATGCAAGATTCACCCTAGTTTAGATGTACAAAAAAAATCCTTTTTTCCTTGTATTTGAGTATTTTGGGCTTTACAGGGTGGCCCAGAATAACTGTCATTTTTTTTGCACCTACGTAATTTCAACTACAATGCTTTCCAATCACCCTTTGGTTCACCGTTATGTTTATTCATGTTTTGGCAATCCACCGTGACGATGCACAGTATTGCGCAGTTCTTGTTTACTTTATAATAGCAATGGATGTGAAACGTCAACTAGTTTTGAATTTACATAAAAAAGGTTTGCGACAAGCTGATATTTTTCGGCGGCTTCAGAACGACAATATCAATTTGAGATTTATTCATCGCACCATAAAACGATACAAGGAACGTGGAACAGTCGATGTGAAGCGAAAACCGGGTAGAAAAAAATCTGTACGTACAAAAGATCTGGTCCAAAAGATACGAAAGAAAATTCGTCGAAATAACAGAAGAAGCGCCAGAATCTTGGCTCGTGAGCACAATATCAGTCGATCTTCAATGCAAAGAGTGTTGAAAGAAGATTTGGGAGTGAAACCATTTAAAAAAAAACCGAAAACACGGTTTGACAATCAAAAATAAGCAAGACAGAAAGCAGAAATGCAAAGAACTGCTACGCCGGGCCGCAACTTCAAACATTGTGTTTTCAGACGAAAAGTTGTTCCTTTCGCAGTCAAGTCTCAATGCGCAAAATGATCGCGTGCACAGAAAGAAAATATCAGCCGACGCTATACGCAAAACCGACTGGTACGTGCGCTCATACGTTTTTACATCTTTTACATCCATTACCATACGATTATTCGACTGTGCGAAGATACGCACAAAGAGTAACGAATCAGTCGAAAAATCGTATGGTCACTAGATGTAAAAGATTTAAAAACGTATGAGCGCACGTACCAGTCGGTTTTGCGTATAGCATCTGCTGATATTTTCTTACTGTGTGTATGCAGCGTCAATTGAAGACATTCCTGAAGATGATTTAGCTGTTGAACGATTTCAAAATGTATCAAGTGTCATGGTTTGGTTCGCCGTTTCGGCAGGCCACAAATTTCCTCTTGTTGTCATTGAAAAGGGCGTTAAAATTAATGCAACTTTTTATAAAGAAGAAATATTGCGCAACATCTTGTTGCCACATGCTGAAACTGTGTTTGGTGATGAACCGTGGGTGTTTCAACAAGATGGGGCACCGGCACATCGAGCAAACAAAGTGCAACAGTGGTTAAGGGAAAATGTGCCTGATGGTAATTGATAAAATTAGGAGAACTGATTACACAAAATATGAACCAATAAATTATATGCTTACATCATTCAACGATTATTATGCCAAAAAATTGCAAAACAGTGATAAAATTTTAATTGATTTAGAAGTAAATTTATCAACAGTTAAACAAAGAATAGAAAATTATTTAAAGCAAAACAGATAAATACAAAATGTTTGTTATGGATTAGCAGTTGCAAAATTAATTTATGAAAATTATATTATTTACATAAGCAATAATTTTTCAGTTACACTTTCAAAAATGCTTGATAAAAATTATATTATATTATATTTATTTAATCAAAATATTTTCAATAAACCACCAAGGCGAAGGAACGCTGTTCGGTGCAGTTATTATTATTATTATTGTTTTATTACCAAAGACGAATGGCCGCCATCGTCTCCAGACCCAAATCCATTCGATTATTTTGTGTGGGGCAATCAAAGCTTAATGATCTGAAGATTAAGAAGATCACAAAATTGGATGCATTTAAAAAGAAAATCGTCAAGATTTGGAATGATATTCCCATCGAAATGGTGCGGTCCGCGTGTAAATCATTTTTACGATGTTTGCGTTCGGTGGTCCGTGCAAACGGAGGAAGAATCAAAACCAAAACATGAATTTAAAATTTTGGAACCTATTCTAAATCCCAATAAAGTTTTCGTTCAATTTTAGTAAAAAACAATACGATTTTTAAGCACATATTAAAGTGACAGTTATTCTGGGCCACCCTGTATAGTCACATGAAAAATGATTATTATGATAATTAAAACAAACTAATTGTAAACATCTCCCATTACTAAAAGAAAAAATTTCCCAAGACGTATTGACATGAATAGGGTAAGATTTGAGAAATTCCTATATTAGTATAGCTTTCAATAACTCTGTGAAACTGTACAGTGATATTTCATGACTTACATCAAAAGACACTTTTAAACACGACAAACTATGTATGATATTGAATGTTTGTGGTTGATTGTGAAATTCTCATAATTGATGAATGAAATTAAGCAAATGAATGAATACAAGCAACAGAAAAGTGTTTGTATTTCAAAAAAATACTCAATGAGTTATTTGTCTTATTTATTAAAATAATGAAAAAAAAAGAAGATATTAACTCAAAAAAGGCGACTTTGAAATGAATAATGGTAAATATGTGTGTATGTGTTTGGGAATGAACAATGATAGCAAAGATTTTTTGTTTTTTTGTTCAGTTTTCAATGCAAAGAAAATTAATAGAATATAATACACCAACGAACTACACACCCGTATGAATTCGTGTGTGCAATGTTAGAGCGCACTTCTGTGTAAATGTCTTCAGACACTGCCCGCACTGGAAAGGACGTTCCCCTGGCAAAATCAAAATAACACAAAATTTGTTGGTTTTGTTCTAGAATTGTTTGGTTCTGCATAGATATGAGTTATCTTTGTCTATTTTAAAAAAGTGAAGTAATAGATGCTAAAGAATTTTTCTTTGATTTCAAATATCCTAAAACTTTATTCTTTGTTTATTTGCTATGATCTGGATAATATAAACGAAATTTGATACATTGCGATCTTGACGAAATGAAGTCATAAAAATAATAACGAATAAAAAGGCTGAACATTTAATTTCATATACACACGTGTGTAAGCAAACGAATTTGTAACGTTTTTTTTATCCATTTTAACATAAAAAATATGTATCGCTTTGTTGGTGATTCTCGTATTAAATAGTAGACAGATTATATGTGTAGTTTACTCATTCCACAGCATAATGTGAATCAGACCCGATACAATGCTAAGTTTTAATTTTAATTTAATAAAAATTGCCAATGTGTTATATTGAACCCACCGTTTAAATCGGCGATAGCATCTCATGCACTTATTGATGAACAGGACGGTATCACCATCGATAGTGTGCGTTTAGTTAAACAAGAAAACAAAGAGAGTTAGCTTGATGCATACGAAGCATATTTCATACAAAAAGACGATAATTCAGTGAACAAAGACAGAGGCAATATCGAATCGTGTATCTTCTCTCTCATTTGATGTACAATTATTGTTGTTGTTACCACGTGTTTTTGTTTTTATCACCGTTAACTCTTATGTGTGTTTTGTAAAGAGCCGTGTACTAGCCAATCCTGATACCAACGTTTAAGTTGTGATGCTGAAGATGAGACTCATAGATGTCTCGAAATGCATTCAAGTAAGAGAAGTAGTGAATTTGTTTTCAATGTCGCATTGATTATTGGAAGAAGTGCGTTGAGAGTAACAACATAAGGTTCTTTGAATTTCATAACGGAATGAAAAATTAAGATAAAAAAATATGTGCGATTTCCAGGCACTCGCAAACTGATTGTAGTCATCATGAAAAGTGGCAATTGTATCATACAAATGGTCGATGAATACATGACATCAATGTGTTTCACATGATTTCCGCAAGAAACTCGACGCAATCGATACAAGAAATATGTGGGTTGTGTACCAAATACAATTTTTGGAGTACCACCACTCATTGTATACACCTAAGTGAGTAAACGATTACTGCAAAAGCGACGGTCCATATCCGTGCAATTGGATGTGGCGCGAGATGCGAGAAATTAGCGATGTTATCGCTGCAACTCTTCGAGATTGACCGAATGTAGATAGTGTGCTGCCGGAGCACATCTGTATGGCATGCTGATATTGCAGCAGCGAAGCTGATTCGGCAGGTGAATATTTTTGTGGCCTTGCTCGCGTACCCCTTGATATAAATTGTACTCGGTATTGTACTTACAATGTTGATTATATTATAATCAACTCAATTTTTTTCATATCAATCTAATTGAATGGTTTTTTCTCTATTTTGTTTCATTCCTTTGCTGACGTTGGATATGACTGAAACTACACACAAATCCGGCCCAAGATCGACCGTAACATTGTGCCTGATAATGATGATTTTACGCTAAAATTTGTGGCTTGGGACGAAAAATAGTGGCGACCCAACTGATAAAATCTTGATCTTGACTCAAGAAATTCTATAAAAAATAAAATACTTGACTTATTGTAATATACAAATTGTTGAAGTTAAAAACATAAAAGGTTAAAAATTATTATTGTAATACTCTACAATTCCTAATCCATTCCTTCGAATCATTTTCATTCTGTTCCATAGAATTAATATAAGAAACTATATAGTTTGACCACAAACACACATACATATGAAAGAAACAAAAATCGCAACAACATATAACATATTGCTGGCAAATATTTGAGATTTGGTAGTAGAGAGATATACCATCGGAATAACGTAATAGCGACAACGTTGTGCAGCGAATGGACAGACATACGACAGCCGTAACAGAGAGAGAGAGAGAGAGAGAGAGAGAGAGAGAGAGAGAGAGAGAGA
>NW_022199655.1:0-296 GCF_009176525.2 Contarinia nasturtii | reverse complement strand
AGAGAGAGAGAGAGAGAGAGAGAGAGAGAGAGAGAGAGAGAGAGAGAAAGAGAGAGGCATTTATTTTATTTTTTTATTTTATTTTCTTTGAAAATGGATAAAATTGAGGTGTAAATAGTATTTAAATACAATATACAGGCCCATAGCCCCCTTTACAGATTAAATTTTGGAAATTTCTGATGGAGTTGCATTATTTGACGGCCTAAGAAGAAAACAATAACATACAGAATATTCTGCAAAAAGACGAATACAAATTTATGTGAGCAAAAACCAAATATACAAACAGACAGCGCAAA
>NW_022199654.1:781-2502 GCF_009176525.2 Contarinia nasturtii | reverse complement strand
GGTTAGGATAAAAGTGAGCTCAAATTTTCATATAAAAAAATCTCAATCATGAAATCGGTAAAAATAAATGACCAACTAAACTGAGATGAAAATAAAAGAGCAACATGATTCATGTTGGTCTTTTATTTTCACTCTAAACATGTTGAACTTTTATTTTTACGCTGCGCACGGTGGTGTTTTATTTTCAAAGCAAATAAGTTCCCGTTTTATTGGAAATCCAATCAAGTTGGTATTTTATTTACATTTTTATCATGTTGAATTTTTATTTATTTCAGCAGTCTTCCTTCCGTGTTTTTCATACAAGCCTTCCATTTAGATTTAAAAAAATCGCTAAAAATGAAAAAAATTTATAAATTTTTTTTCTTCGATTTACAAATTCTATTCAATTTTCTGTATCATCTGATGAAATCAGAATGAAAAAACTCTCATTCCTCATCATTGAAATCATGATTGGCATTCGGTCACTATTCAATAGGTGTTACATAGGAAGTTTATATGAAACTCTCGGAGACTCGGTATAGAGCACTCAAAAAGTGAAAAAAATCCAGATCGTGATTTGGGTGATAAGGAACGCGATTTTTTTTATTCTGATTTCACAAGGTGATACAGAAAGTTGAGAAGTATTTGAGAATTGAAGAAAAAAAAATTAATAATTTTTTTCATTTTTCACGATTTTTATCATTTACATGGGAGGCTTGTATGAAAGAGACACGGAAGACCGCTGAAATGGCAAATGCCAAATATATACGGACCTACGGCAGTACAGTTGGGCATTTTCGGTATCTTATTATTCATCTTATTATCTTATCATTCTAATAAGATCAAACTATATTATTACTTATTACTTTTTTGCACTAATAAGTATAGTAATAAGTAAAGTTATTAGAATGTTACTAGTCAGAAGACTAATAAGATGCATGTATCTTATTAGTATAGTTATTAGTATAGTTTCTCACCAGTATATTTCGATTGGTGTTACTAGAAGCAAATAGTACTGAAACACGAAAAACAGCAGAAAGGCAGTCAAAATCACAAAAAAAACTCCCGATCGATTTTTCTCGCATTTCCGATGGGAAATCGGCAAAAATAAGCAAATTTGTGTTCACAAAGTGAACACCATACAGCCAACTACTTTTTGGCCTAAAATCAAAATCCGGTGGAATTTGGCTGATTGGTGGACTTTCAGGATTTGGCCTGGTTTCTAGAACTTTCAAAATGTAATTCCATATACATATATTATTCGAGTAATTTTATACAGGAATTTTGACTGCCTTTCTGCTGTTTTCAGTAGTATTTGCTTCTAGTAACACCAATCGAAATATACTGATGAGAAACTATACTAATAACTATACTAATAAGATACATGCATCTTATTAGTCTTCTGACTAGTAACATTCTAATAACTATACTTATTACTATACTTATTACACTAATAAGATGACATCTTATTACCAGTTATTAGAAATTATTAGTAATAAGTAATAACTATCTTACTAGTCTGATGTTATTAGTCCCAACTGTATACGGCAGTGCCATTTCAGCGGTCTTCCGTGTTTTTCATACAAGCCTCCCATGTAGATGGTGAAAAATCGCGAAAAATGAAAAAAATTATTAAATTTTTTTTCTTCGATTCTCAAATACTACTCCATTTTCTGTATCACCTGGTGAAATCAAAATGAAAAAAATCGCATTCCATATCATCTAAATCACGATCTGGACTT
>NW_022199654.1:0-681 GCF_009176525.2 Contarinia nasturtii | reverse complement strand
AGTGCTCTATACCGAGTCTCCGAGAGTTTCATATAAACTTCCTATGTGATGCCTATTGAATAGTAAGCGAATATCAATCGTGATTGAATCAATAGGCGTCATTTGGCTATTGCAAGGCGAGTTTATATGAAACTCTCGGAGACTCGGTAGAGAGCAAAAAATTGAAAAAAAAAAAAAGATTTTTTTTTCATTTCTCGAACACCACTAAATGGTTTTATATCATTTGCTGTGAAAAATTTGCTATCTCTTTCACCCAAATCGTGCTTGGCAAATGGCAAGTCGTTGTCTCATGCTATCACGCTCACCCTTGCATGTATGAATGTTTACAATGGACATTCTATTCACACACAACTCGCACTTATATCTTGCTGCGCAATAGAAATCGTCGACACAAAACTCAAAGCGATTACCAAATAAATACATTCTCAACAATTTTATTACGCAGCAAAATATAAGTTAGAGTTGTGTGTGAATAGAATGTCCGTTGTAAACATTTATACATGCAAGGGGGAGCGAGATAGCATTTGACAACGATTTGGGTGACAAAGATGACAAATTTTTACGTTCTGATCACACCACATGATATAGACCATTTGATGGTGTTCGAGAAATGAAAAAAAAAAAAATCATTTTTTTTTCACTTTTTTGCTCTCTACCGAGTCTCCGAGAGTTTCATATAAA
>NW_022199653.1:0-1007 GCF_009176525.2 Contarinia nasturtii | reverse complement strand
GTTCAAGGCCACTATTCTCCGAAAGAGTCACTTTCTCACTGATGAATTGGGTTTCATCTGCAATTAAAACACCACCACCGTCGTTTCTATTACTAGTGAGTTCAGTTCGATCACCGCGATACACATTATAACGCTTTCCAAAATGTTCAATGTCATTGATGGCTTCTTGTAACCACGTTTCGAAGAAAGAAATGATTTGGAAAGGACACGATTTTGTTGCTAAACGTATCTCATCAACTTTGTTGCGAATGAATATACACATTCAGTGTTGTTTGATTTTGTTTCGTTTGTTTTGATGCTGAATGTTCGATTTGGTGCGGTGGTTTTAGTTCTGTGGTGTTTCCGATGACGTTTGTTTCGGTGATTTGGCTTGATTGTTCGGTGATTTTATTTCGGTCGTTTCCATTTTTTCGGTTGGCGATTTTCTGTTGCCATTTGTTGGTAATGCCGGAAAAAAATCACCAAAAGTCAGACTTTGCAAAAATTCGCGGACCATTATATCTTCCGGCCAAACGTCCGGATCCATTAAGACATCAAAATCCTCGGTGTTTGTTTCGATTTTGAAAGACACAAATTTCAATGTGGTCATATCACGGTCCTTTTTTATCAATTTGTGCACATTCAATCGGTTTTTATCACAGATAGACGTATTTTCAATGACAAGTTCAATGATTTGTTCGCTTGTGTCTTCTGGCCGGAATCGTGACACCCAAACGGCCTTTTCAAATTTTGGTTTGGCATCCCGTTTCTTTGGATGAACGGTCAATGCACATGGACCCACTTTTGTTCCAGTTTTCACTGTTGGCAAATTCGGTTTTTGAACTGGTGCATTGTCAGTTCGTTTTCGTTTGGCAGATTTTTGGACATCATTATTGCGAAGAGCATTTGCAAATGTTAATTTCGGTGTTGACGGTGATTGTAAATCAGTAAAATTCGTTTTATTTTGTACATTCGGTGTTGGACGGGTTAAAAGTGGGGGTCGGTTGGCTTTACTCACCAATACATCA
>NW_022199652.1:364-2690 GCF_009176525.2 Contarinia nasturtii | reverse complement strand
TAAAGAATATTTCGTTGCCAAAGTTGAAACATATTTTTTGGTCTCGACCTTTACGCCGCTTGAAAGGCTTGAAAAATCGAACAAATATTATTTTGAACTAGCTTAATAAAATACGCAACTACCACCGTGCAGAAAAGTTCGTCTTACTCCCGTAAGACTCTTTATTTCCTTCTTGCAATCGATTTCTTCTTTCGGTTCAATTTTCACATAATCGACGCCCAAAAGTGCGAAATCATCTACACCATCATGCTCATTGAGGTTATGCAACTGCTGAGATCCATTGTCGTTCACTACGGGAACATCGATTAAATGCCAAACAGAGTCTGGATCTTCTTCTTTGATGCATATCTCTTTTTTGATCTCGGTCGGATCAATTAAACACGCACTGCCACTGTGCCCGATACACATTCCCGAACATTCCAACTGGGATGGTACGCTGCGATCCAAATCGTCAACGACGCGACCCATTGTTGACCGTCTAGAAAATATTAAATGGAAAATAATTGCGATCAAGTTTTGTGGCCACATCAATTCCGTACAATTATATTCAAAACAAAGTTTAAACCAATAATGGCAGCAAGTGGCTCAGAATAAATCTTACTTCCTTTTCTTTTCCATTTCGTTTCGCTGAATTTATTGTTTCAATCACCAATAGTAAGTGTATTTGTTCAGTTTCTCTTTAGAATTTAACGAAATTTTAATGAAAATCAAATCGAATGTGGACTTTATGTGCAAAATTACTGCACCTAATAGTCACGTGTTGATGCTTTCGTAGTCGCCGACTAAAAGAATGTGTCAACTCACACAAGAGATAATTGGAGTGAGGCAAATATATTAGTGCGATATGAATGTTGGATGATGATGTCTATGTTGTAGCTGTCAAAATATTTGTGAGTTTAAAGTTGGCGCAAATCAGTCTGGATGGATTGAATGCAATTATTGCGAACGGTATTTATTTCGGTGAAAAATGGTATTCTTTCTACACAAAATATAAAAATACTCGTTTCCGTTTCAAAAATGTGGATAGAATTCTTTGGATTAGTTTGTTGTAGTGGTGCATTCGTAACATTCCTCTTTGAAAAAAATCATACAAACATCTTAAACCGCTCAAATGATATTTTTGTAAAAAGAGGCGAAAACCACCCAATTGATGACCTTGGAGACGGAACCTTTTTCGTAAAATCAATATTTCTCCTAATCCTTTTATGGTCGTCTCCAAAAATGAGAAAAAGGGTGAACATTTTATAAAAACATGTAATTGTTTCACGGAAAATGACCTGGAACTTAGATTTAATGTTATATGCTGCAAAAAGAACCGTAATAAAACGATTATAGTTTTATTGATCTTGGGAAAAGGGTTGAATTTAAGATTTTTTTATTACACAGTAAATGCATTGTAAATGAAATTAATACTAATTAGTACCAAATGTTAATTCGAACGACATTCATCTGCAAAGAAGACGATCAAAGCAAGTGAAACGAAACAAAAACAGTTGATTATTATTGATATGCAATTTATTTTATTGGTTTTACATTAATTGATTGGTGAACAAGAGAAGCTTAAAAATTGCGTTGAATCCATACAAAATGTAAATTTGGTTTCTTTGCGATTTAGAAAAAAATGTGTAAAAGTTCTTAAATTCTTTCAAAAATAAAAGTCATTTCCATCTTGATGTCCTCGTTTGATTTATTGTTGACGACTTAGCATTCTGGCTAACCAAGTATTCTTCTTCGATTTTTTGTGCTTCAAAGATCTTATTTTACCGATGGTTCTGCGAACTTTCTTATTTTCTTTATTTTTCCACTTCAATACACGTTCCACCTCGCAATCCGATTCCAGTTCAGCGATTGAGTGTTGTCGCTTGTGAGCCAACATCATTCTCATTGTCTCAAAGCTTTTGGGGCATACATCGCAGTGGTAGTCTTTAGTTTCACACAACACATCATCGACTCCCTCCGCTTCATTTGTTTCGATTTTCTTCATTGGCGATGGGATAAATGTCTGCCATTCCGGTGATATATGGTCCGCATCGGGACCAATGCATGAAGAATCCCAATTCTGTAGATCATTATTAACGGTGCAAGCGGAGTTTGACAGATCCTCGATTGTCGGTTTGAAAACTCTAGTCCAAGTTGAAATGCCAAAGATCACATTATTCGACACAAAATCTATTTCATACTCGGATGTTCTATATGTTGATTCACAAGCACTGTCAGGCATCACTTCTTTTTCAATAAACACGTTCATTACGATAGTTTTATTTAAAATTCTGTTGGCAGGAGTGAACCAATTACTTTGAAAAACTTTATTTTCCTTGCTTTCTTT
>NW_022199652.1:0-264 GCF_009176525.2 Contarinia nasturtii | reverse complement strand
TATATTTATACAATTCCTTTGAACATTGGAGAACATAATTAACACCACCAGGTACTAATTAGGATTAATGTCATCTTCAATGCAGGTAGTAGACCATAAAAATGGTTCATTTTTCTTAGGATCGACGTTTTTCCCAAAAGCCATAAAACGACTATCGATAACTATTGTTCTTTTGACGACTAATCCCTTCAAATCAAAGCCACTACAAAGTGAAAAGATAATTAGACTAATGTCTGAATGGATACATTCTAAAAGAATTTATAA
>NW_022199651.1:544-1372 GCF_009176525.2 Contarinia nasturtii | reverse complement strand
TTTGCATAACAGAAAAATCAGCAGAAAATACCTAACGACTATTTTTTTGCCTCAATCATTCGCTCTCCTCTCTTTCACTTTATTATATCTGCATATGATTTATGGAATATCCTGTAAACGAGTACATTCCATTTTATTTTCTTATAAGCGTGAATGCAGCAATATGAAATGCAACGAAAAATGGATCGCTAAGTTCACCGTCAGCAATATTCACCAAAGCAACAAAACCAAATAGATACGACGCCAGCGTACACAAAGCTGCGAGCTTTATAAATGCATTTTGGCTGTCATCAACATTATTCTCGCATAAAAATATTAAACAACATTTTAATGACAATCATAATTGTATTTGTATTGAATTATATTTTCATTTTACCCCCGCATTGTCGACCAGAGAAGTTTTACAATGCAAATGCTGCTGTATCTCTTTAGTTTATTTTTGAATGCGAAGCGGCGGAAAAGTTCGAATAAATAGACACAAACGAAAGAGAAAATAAGCATAGCACATGCGCCATTCCAATGTTGCAACATTGTAAAAACCATGAACACACAATGAAAAATTATCTTCTTATTAAAAATCATATGATTAATGCACGTTTTCGCTTAATGCGTCTAGAAGAAATAAGAATTTTTCATTTTTATGTTATGTTTTGTGAACAAAAATGAAAAAAAAAAAAAAACCATTTCATTGTGTTTTAGATTTGCGGAAACAATTCATTTTAAAAGAGCAAATATGAAAAATAAAGCCAACGTTTTTGGATACTCGTAAATTTGATACAATTTTTGATTGGCAGTATGCAAAGTCAACGTGTTAGGAAACACTTTTAG
>NW_022199651.1:0-444 GCF_009176525.2 Contarinia nasturtii | reverse complement strand
AAAAACCATGAACACACAATGAAAAATTATCTTCTTATTAAAAATCATATGATTAATGCACGTTTTCGCTTAATGCGTCTAGAAGAAATAAGAATTTTTCATTTTTATGTTATGTTTTGTGAACAAAAAAAAAAAAAAAAAAAAAAACCATTTCATTGTGTTTTAGATTTGCGGAAACAATTCATTTTAAAAGAGCAAATATGAAAAATAAAGCCAACGTTTTTGGATACTCGTAAATTTGATACAATTTTTGATTGGCAGTATGCAAAGTCAACGTGTTAGGAAACACTTTTAGAAGCGTCAGTTGAGAACACGATAGAATATTTGTTCATTTGTAATACAAAGTGTTAGATTTTGAAATGGTCGTGTCTGCGTTGCCATATCAATAAATACTGGGATTTTGTATCCATGCAGGATTGGCTCACCAAAATATCTCAAGATATG
>NW_022199650.1:1397-2449 GCF_009176525.2 Contarinia nasturtii | reverse complement strand
CAAAATAAAGAGATAAAATAAACTTAAAGAATAAATTACTGATAAAATAAAGAGGCTTACGTACGCAAGCTGACTTTTCCGCATGGAACCGAAATTTTGGGAATAAACTGAGATTATGGTCTATGTATGGTTGCAGTAACTTAAATTACCATGAAAACTTGTGAATATTATTTTCTTATCAAAATAAATAATCACACCAAGATTAAAGAAATCTCAATCAAAAAAATAGCTTGTTCAAAGTTTCACATCATTACGGTACCACAAAGGCAAGTCTTTCATACAAAAATAATTTTTTTTGTGGATTTTTGTATGAAAGGTCTGTGAAAAATCGATTGCATCTTAAAACTTACATCATATTCGGGTTTCTCGTGCCAGAAAACCCCCCACTAGACATTCTTTCAGCGTTCAAATTGAAAGAATATCATTTTAAGGCATTTTTCTCATAAGTGCCTCTTCACAGACCAAGTTTTACATCGATCAATCAATTTCGTTGAAAATTTGACCAGATCTATTCCTCGTAAGGCCCAATCATCCGTAAAGTCAGATTTTGAATTTCATGTCTGAGCACGAAACCATCGTGTCACCAAAATGGTTGAAAAATGATCAAAAAAGTAAAATGTATGGATTGTGGGTACTCCATTCGGACCAAAAAAAATTACACCGGTCAACAGATATTGCTCAAAAACTAATCAGCACGTCTCCTAGTAGTCCCAAATCATCCTGCAAAGTCAGAATTTGAATTGAGTTTTTGGAAGAAGATTTATCGAGTTAACAAATTTTGGCAACACGCCACAGGACACAGGACACAGGACACAGGACACAGGTCACAGGACACAGGACACATCACACATAGCGACGCACATTAATATGCCCCAAAATCATCTCCAATCGTGTTTTCTACATTAAATATGCATAGAAAACATGTTTTGGGATGACTTTAATTTTTTGGCCTAATACAATACCTTTCCTACACTAGGTGTGCGGAAAAGTAAAATCAGAGTATCATGATTTGCTGCTGCTCAGCATATAGCTGAGAGCTGAGAAATGCT
This sequence comes from Contarinia nasturtii, assembly GCF_009176525.2. Classification (NCBI taxonomy): domain Eukaryota; kingdom Metazoa; phylum Arthropoda; class Insecta; order Diptera; family Cecidomyiidae; genus Contarinia; species Contarinia nasturtii. The sequence continues at coordinate 1,400 of NW_022199650.1, read as the reverse complement.
GAA
>NW_022199650.1:0-1297 GCF_009176525.2 Contarinia nasturtii | reverse complement strand
ACTATATTCGATTTCAATCATCTATTGGTAATTTTAACCGAATAAAAGTCATTTTTTTCGCAAGGGCAGCTCAAATGACCGAAATTTAATTGAATGTATAAAGATGGTGTAGTATTTATTAGGGAGAAAATCGGAAAATTTTCGTACTGTTACTCGTACTGGTACTGTTACCATATTTAGTTGAAAATTATTTCGAAAATAATAATGTTATTATAAAACATCTGCTTCAAATTCCATTATAAAAGTTTAAACGAATTGCTTTGGAAACGTTTTATTTATTCAAATGAAACTGATGACAATTGGCAATTGAGAAATCCAGCATGTTCATATGGATCATTTAAATATTTTGACATTTGGATAGATTTTTCTGGCTTGTAGCATTTTTTCAGTTCAACGTATTTTTTGCCTTGAAAAGAAACTCGCTTGAAGAAATTTAGTTATTTCGAAATGATTTATTCATTTTAAATGAATAAATTTAATGAAAAAACCGACATTCTACGCTAGACAAAAAAAATTTATTATTGAAAATTACCAATTGCTGACACAATATAATTTATATAGACAATTGCTGGATGTGGTAATTCATTTGTTAAAATAGTATCCGAAGTAGTAACTTTACCAACAATTTATTTTTAAATCTTGTCAACACTCGTAACTGTTTGTTTACACATGGGACATTTATTCTTGGATGATGGTGTATTTTGCCACGTATCCCAACAAGTATCGCACATTTCGTGATCACATGATAAACGGGCATTTACCTTATTATTATAGCATATTGAGCAATCATCGTCATCTGAATCGCTTGATTCATTTTCTCTTGTTTCAGATTGAGTGCCCGAAAAGATTTCGGTCTTGCCAAAAGGACCGATTCCTCCCCAGAAAACTGGGTTACGATTTTCCAATGAAATGCCAAATTTTTTAAAACGATTTTTCATTAGCAGGCTGCCATATATACCGATTGTACATTCAGTCAGCGCTGTGTTAGGTTGAGTTCGTGAAACGTTGCCGATTCCAGTTTCATTTAATTCCCCCGTTAAAAATAGTCGTTTTGTAGATGTTGCAATATGGATGAAAAATGCGATTAAATGATCATCGTTGAAAGCACCCGAATCTGTATCTGGCTCATATTTTACGTAGACATCTATATCTCCGAGTTGATCCCAAATTCCTACCTTTTTGGAGGTGTGAATTACTTGAACATAATCTGCGTCACCTCTCTTAATGGTATCTTTTATTGTTGTTCCCAAGAGAGGTGTTTTTATTGGATCCAAAGCTATTTAAGTTCGATAAATTT
>NW_022199648.1:1026-1531 GCF_009176525.2 Contarinia nasturtii | reverse complement strand
ATAATAATTCAATCGTTTAATTAACGTACTTTCTATGCCATCGAAATTTTTTTTTGTTTTTTAACGTATTTACGTGGGACAATATATTTGAGTTTGCGGTTTCAGAGAGGAAGATTTAATGATTTGGTTGCGTTTAGCGACGCTGATTGGGGAGCAGACATAGACACGCGTCGTTCCTGTACTGGATTTGTACTGATGATGAGCAATGGGGCAGTGTGTTGGTGCAGTCATGCAGAGAATGCTTAATATTATGAATGAAACACACAGGTTGACTGACAAAGAATGAATGACAATGAAATTTTATTTGTCTCTCTTATATGAACGCTTGAGAATAATAATGAAACTTAATTTTTGTTCAAACTGAAGTGTCCCTTCGAAATATTTCCAATAAAAGTGTCCCAAGTTTATATGGCAAACTATATACAAACTTGGGACACTTTTATTGGAAATATTTCGAAGGGACACTTCAGTTTGAACAAAAATTAAGTTTCATTATTATTCTCAA
>NW_022199648.1:0-926 GCF_009176525.2 Contarinia nasturtii | reverse complement strand
CACTCCCTCATTTTAAATACATACATTTTTTTCTGCTTTTTTTTTTTATATAATAACTATAAAAATTGCAAATTGATTTCGTTTTTCATAGAACTTAACTTATCTTTGTTTTTACAAAAATTAGCAAATTTATAATATTTAAGAGAAGAAAAATTAAGTCAAAAAATTATTGTCCATTTTGTGCAGGGTTTTGTCTGGGATGTGGTGCTGGAACGTTGTTTCGTGGAAGTTGATATTTCTTCTTGATGGTTCTCTTGAAGCTATTGTACAAATAAACGGCGATTTTCAATACTTCACAAAATATCAGCACATAGGTCGCGAATAATAATTTCTCATTCAACAACATTTGCTGGTGCGTGTCTTTGGCTTCTTGAAATATTATGTTGTTGTTGATGTTGCCATTGCTGTCGACCGTTTTTGTATTCACTTCCATTTCTTCTTCTTCCGATCCAAAAAACCAACCCATTTTTTTATTTTTACGATGTGCTTCTACTGACGGTTGAAAACGAATTACATTATTGTATCAAAATGACTCTAAATTTATATGCTCAAAAAATGATTAATAAACAGAAATGATTAATAAACAAAAAACTTCATAAAAATTACTTATTCAGCATTATGCCAATTAATGAACGAAGGTATTCAAAACGTTGTTTGGTCAGAGCTTTTGTAAATATGTCGGCTATCATTTCGCTGGATGATATATGTTCCAGATTGAACAAACCCCCCTTCATAGTTTTCCCTGATAAAATGATATCGAATATCAATATGCTTACTGCGTTTGTGGAATTCGGGGTTTTTGACCAATTTTATCGCGCTTAAATTGTCCATGAAAAAAATGGCCTTTTTCACTTCGTTCGGTATAATTTCATTGATAAGACGAACAAGCCACACCAGCTCCCTCGTAGCTTCCGATGCTGCAATAT
>NW_022199647.1:0-4343 GCF_009176525.2 Contarinia nasturtii | reverse complement strand
AACTATATACCTTAGTTTGAGCTTAACTTATGCAATAGCGAGTGCATTTTGATAGTTCTTTGGAATCCATTCATCATTCTGACGAAGTTGTGTTACGACTTTGTCGTTAATAATTTCTTTTGTAATAAATGAAATACCGTATTTGCATACGACTGCATCAAAACAATAAAACCAATTGTAAAACAAATTTGCTTTAAAAAAAAAAAATTAAGTCGAAAATTAAGCTGAAACGTTAATTCTGAATGTGTCGCGGCATTTACATAAAAAATGAGATCACTGTACAGTGCTACAAAAATACAAATATAATTTCAATTTGTTGACATTCATTGGATCTGAATGTGTGTCTTTCTTAAATACTGCCTAGGCTTACGCCAATAAATTCGTATCTTGAGCAGATTTATTTTTTGTTGATTTTATTTGCTACAAAATATTACAGAACTTTGCGATAAATACGGTAAATCGGTTTTGTTTAAATAGATGAATCTGTGCGAGATGGTTTTTTGCACGTTCAAAATGATTTACTTAGTTTTATATAGAACACACAAGTCGATTTCTGCAAATATTTATCGAAATAACGAAATTACGCTCAATTTGTAAATTATGACAATTTTGGCTTAAGCCTTTGTTCATTTGTGCGAATTAGTCATTTATTTACCATTTTTGTGAGGCGGAAATACCATCTGATAAGATAACGTGGAATATTTAAGATCTCATCAGATCCTCTCGGTGAATTACATTTTGTTGTAAATTAATTGTTGTTCTCTTTAAATAGTTCGGAACCGGATTGTCCATCGTTGCAAGATGCTGAAAAATTGTCACAAACTCAACTTATAAAACGTCTTACACATGTTTGCCGATATGATCGCCTGGTATGAACACCGTATTCAATACTTTTTTCTACACATTTTAATTTTTTGCGAAAATTGATTAAATATTTTTCACTTTTATTTTTGCATGAAACACATTGTCACAATTATTTTCAACGATTTGTCAAACACATTAATTTGATCAAGAAAAATTCAATCTTACCTTAGGAACGACCGATTTGTACGTATTTTGTGCGATCTTTTACGTTGAATTTGTCCATTTTAATTATATTCTTCTGTCCTCCATACAGCTTACAGTGCGGATGGAACACGAAATCCAATTGCAGTCTACACCCGCGCCTACATTTACTTTATGCAAAATTTGGAAGCACACGATTTGGTAAGTTTTTCAAAAAAAAAAAACTTTTTTTAATTTTCATGATAATTTATATATATTTTGATTTCATATTGACAGCAATTCAAAATTCACGCCTTACTGCAAATGCGTTATGTTGATCCGCGGCTTGTATTTCGTAAAGTTGCTCCAAAACGTGGCGAACCTATAATGGGACAGAGTTCATTGCGTGATTCAATTTGGACACCGCATATATTTTTGGCAAATGAACGTGCATCTTCCGTTCTCGGTAAAAATAAAAAATAAAGGTTTCTCGTTCATTGTTTGATTTACATTTTATTGGTAAAAAAAGGTACTGCGGAAAAGGACGTTTTAACTTCAGTTAGCCCCGATGGAACTGTAATTGTATCGACTCGAATTCAAGCAACACTTCATTGTTGGATGAACTTACAAAAGTTCCCATTTGATGAGCAAAAATGTCGAACGGTTTTTGAAAGTTGTAAGTAATTCTACTTACTCTTGATTTTTTTTTCTAATTTTCACATAGAACGATTTATAAAGTTCTTATGTTTTATTCAAGGGATGTACAATACATCTGAATTGGAATTGCATTGGGAAGAAAATACACCAATTACGCTGGCACCCGAATTGCATCTAACCGAATATGTTTTGTTGAACATGTGGACAAATGTATCAACGATAAATGCCGATTTAAGAGATTTGAGACACGGTGCATTCAGTAAGAAAAAAATCGCTTATGAAGCAAAAAATATGTTCTCCTTTAACTTCGAAATTTCTTTTCTGTTATTTTTTTATTGCTTTATAATTGCAACAATTTCAGCTGGAAACTATAGTTCCTTGAGCTTTACTGTGCACTTGGCTCGAGAAATGGGTTTTTATATAATGGATTATTTTTTGCCGTCAATTATGATCGTGAGCATTTCATGGGTATCATTTTGGCTGCAAGCAGATGCATCACCGCCGCGAATTATGTTGGGCACAAGTACAATGTTGACATTCATTACACTGGCATCGGCGCAGGGGAAAACATTGCCAAAAGTGAGCTATATCAAAATGTCTGAAGTATGGTTTTTGGGATGTTGTTTTTTCATATTTGGAAGTTTAGTCGAGTTCGCATTCGTAAATACGATTTGGAGGCGGAAGAACAACGTTGAATTGAAAAAGGTAACTTCTTATTACTTTATTGTAGATTGTAGCATTTTAATCTTTATTTTATTGCTTTAATCATGCGTCATTTTTATTGCAGGTGAATAGTAAATACATACTGAAATCAACACTAACGCCAAGACCGCAACGCAAAGAGATGGGAAGTAATTTGCAAAAGTCACGTTCATGCTCAAGTCTCGAAGGCAATACACCGACAAATAATAACAGCTTTAACAATTATTTAACGGTTCATGTGAGTCATCGTTCATCGTTATCAGCGTTTGAGCCAAAAATAGAAATTAATTCTTTTATTTTAGTCTTTTCCTTCGAACAACAATAAGATACCAACGATAACAACAACACAAAGTATGGACGATCTGATGCAAGAGAATGGCAATAATATCAATGTGAATATGGAACCATCGTCAAGTATCACAACATTGCAAATGAGCCACACAAATTGTGCGTCGCCCGATTCAAACATAAGACAAGGTTGGACCACTATGACACCACAGGAAATTGCCTATTGGATCGATCGACGGTCACGTGTTTTATTTCCATCCGCATTTTTTGTATTCAACATTTTCTATTGGACATTTGTTTACTACTTGTAAAATCTACGGAAAATCTCACGAATAGAAAAACAATATTCGATTTTACATCTTCAATTCACAAAAATTATAGCTTGTACTTTATTTAGTCTAGATTATGTATTGTAAAATCCAGTATTTTTCTATCGAATTAACATCAATTTCATTTCATACTAAAATCAACTAAATTATTTGTCACGCGACAAATGAGCATTTCTCACAATCTAACACATATATTGAAGAAAAAGACGAATTTATATAAACTAATTTTATTTAAATGAAAATACCAAATATGCCAGAGCGCGTTCTTACCTCAAATAAATACCAAAATCTTCTATCCATAATGGAATGTGTTCTTTTTATTAAATATAATTGCGTTCATTAAACAATGTTTAATGTTTAATAAACATAATACGTCACTTGAGATTTGAAAATTTTGGCAGCAAGTGGAATTTTATTTAAGATTAATCAGAAAATTTAAGCCAAAAAACGGTTTTTAGGTTTAAATCAATATGCCAATTTTATGTTGCAGTATTATTTGGAGAAAAATAAGAGCTACTCTTTCGCCGCAACGATTCAGTTATGCAAATGAGTCTAGGGGATAACCGTGAATTGCAGATCGAATAATTTATAATAATAAACGCTATTTCTCTCTATTTTTCACTAATTCTGCTAGTATTTCTACTAGTTTGTTCTAATACTGCTATTTTTTGCTAATTTCTCTAGTACGTCAAAAATATTGCATACGTCAGATTGACAGCATGATCGAATAACTGAAATGTGTTTACGTAAATGTTTCAAGTTGACACTTTCAACGTGTATATTTGAAGCAGGCACTAGCGTATACGTTTTCAGTAGGAAATCTGTCATCAAATCAACATTTCCGATTGCAATTCGTAAATTGTAGTTAATACAGATGAAACGTGCTTGGTTACGTGCCATTGAATATATTTTTATTTAAATATTTTAGTTCAACACTATTCAATTCGTTTGTTTTGTGAATTTTATTTTAATTAATTATTTCAATATATTCAAGAATAAATGCTTACTAAAGTATATACGTGTACAGTGCTAATTCTGCTATTTATTGCTAATTTTGCTATTTTCTTCATGTTAATTTCCCTATTTTTTTGCTAATGTGCTAATTCTAATTCGCATGGATATCCCCTAGAAATGAGTGGAGACACTGAGAAGCCAGTGGGAGTGCTCTCTAAGAACTCAAAACAGTCGAGAGTTTGAAAAAATATTGAAAATTGTCGATTTGGCAGAGGGGCATGTGATTTGAAATCATTAATTCGAAAGGAGGTATTTATATGAAGGTTAAGCCAATACTAGGTACCAAAAGTCAAGATTGAAAGTTGTGCAAATGAGTGGAGACACTGAGAAGCCAGTGAGAGTGGTCTCTAAGAACTCAAAACAGTCGAG
>NW_022199646.1:0-6891 GCF_009176525.2 Contarinia nasturtii | reverse complement strand
AAGTTATCAGTAAAATAAAGTTCTTTGTGAAAATATACAAGCAGTGAGTCTAATTATTTCTCAGTATTCAAGGAAAAGCGTACAATAAACAGCCAATTTGAGTTTTTCGTGAAACTTCTGAGGAAAATTGTGGGAAATCCTGACGTGATGGGGGAAAACGAATGATTCCATTGAAATCAGCTCCCCCGAATTATGTTAAACCGACTGGTCTCGTTTCTGTCAGAAAGAACCATATCAATTTTTCATATAACGAGTGAGCCAGCAGTTTTTGACTGACATTTTGTCTAATCCTACATTTGTCATAACTGAGCAGAGTGCGTTTAACTCTCAAACGGAACATTTGCATCGCATGCATCATCGTAAATAAGAATTAAATAAATTTAAATGGAAATACTAAAAACGATGATAATACAAAAGAATTATTGATTATTCTTAAAATAATTGGAATAATAAAAATAAAATAAAATAATTAATCCTTCTATCGTGAATTAAACGTACGCTGTTTTGTTATGATAGTCGCAGGGTTTGAAAAAATTGCAAGCAATGACAGCTGGCTCACTTTTTGACATTGTTCTTTGAACTTGAAAAATGATGTACAGTGTTTGTGACTCCCAAAAATGTCAAATTTTGTTGAATTCGTTGAATCTCATGAATCTGATGAAAATCGTCCACGAAAGTCAGCATGCATTTATTGGGCACATGCTTAACGGAATTGACTTCGAAAGCGATTATCAACATGGATATCAGACTGACAACATTTATTTAGAGATTTCCGAAGCTTTTCACTTAGTTAATAATAATAATAACATTCTGATCAAGAAGCTAGAAACAGCTGTTAAAATGGATCGAATCTTATTTGTTTGGAGGCAGTGGTTTCTGGAACGAGTCAAGATTATCCCATTGGTGCAACTTTGATCATCATGTTTGTCATCGATCTACCTTTCGTCGTGTCCAATAGGGTGCATCGATTTTTTATTTCTGAAAATGCAAAAAACCCTTAGTGCGGCTTTTGTAGACCTGGTCGAGAGTAACATTTTTTGTTCTGGCACTTTGGCCTACACCCCCCTCATTTTCACCCCGCTCGATTTAAAGTTCGTAATTTTTCAAATTGTAGACTAAGTCTGATATTTTTTTTTCAGTTTTAATCTACGTTTTTGTAACAGTCAGAGTTTTCAAACATAAGTGACCCAAATTATTCTTAGTCCGAGAAAAATGCGTTCTTTTTTTTAACAATTTTGACAAAGTCTTTTTTTTTCTTTTAACTCTGTTTTACAATTGAGTTTTCACCTAGCTTCTATAGTATTTGTAAAGTATTACAACTTAGTATATCGGCCTCGGTTCGCAGACTAACCCGATTAGCCTTCTTAACCTATGGATTATTGGATTATTGGATTAAAACGGGGAGTGTCCTATTTAAACAGTAAAATTTTAATATAGTTACTCGTTGCTCAAGTTTCATAACTTATTGCAAGACGCCCGTGTGTGTATTGAATACACGAGAATAGTCTTTTATCCAAAAATGTTTCTAAGGCATGGATTGTCATCGCATGCCCGTTTGAAGAACGTTACCAATTTGAATACACTCGGTGCATGAATCAAAGGGTAGGATCTCCAGCCCGTGAAGTCAGCCCGTATGGTATCCAACATTGGACATCTATCTATGAGGTGAGCAGTGGTTTCCCCTTCTCCACCACACAGTCTACAGTCCGGATCGTCTCTGAGATTTAGATTTCTCATATGAGAATTGACCCTGGCGTGCCCGGTAAGTAAACCAATTACCATCCGGAGGTCTTCCTTGGGTAATTTGGCTAATTCCACCGTGAGTTTTGAACATGTGAATTGAACGAAGTGTTTCGTTTGCTCACATGAGAACGTACCCTGCCAATTTAGGCGGGATCTGTTGCTGAGCCAAGTAGCTAATCGGTTCTTGACTCGTGAATATTCAATTGGTATGTATGGTTCTGGACCCTCTATTGCATCGTGTGCAGCCAATTTTGCCGCCCCGTCTGCTAGGTCATGCCCCCGATTATAAGGTTGTTCGTTTCAGAAATGCACTGGAGTGCCTCGTAACAGTTCATAGCCAAGCCATTTTGCATCTTAATATTCTTAAGATCAGTTATGGCTCCCAAACTATCTTTGAAGATAGCTATATTTCCCCGTACTGGGTCCCCCAGTATTTTGTATGCACAATGAATAATTCCAGATATTTCCGCCTGTTTGACTGTTGTTGTTTGTCCCAGGGGAAATGAATAGGTGAGGTTCTCTGTTTCACAGAAGAAGCCGCATCCACTACCTGTTTCTCTGACAGAACCATCAGTGAAAAAGGAGTTTTGTGCCCATTGTTTTTGCTGGAAGAATTCATTGAGACTTTTTGTTATAATAATATCGAAACTCCTATCGAAATTGTAGGAGGTCGTAATTAGTTTGTCAGAAGGAGCCCCCAAAATCTTGTCAATATTGAAAAGATTTGTTAGGGCATCATCATGCAAATTTCTAGGACTTGTCCTAGTCTTTATTTCCATTCTCAATCTATAGGCCGTTTTCATTGCTTCAGACTCTATGAAGTCTTCCAGCCTTGGTAGACCCAAGAGAACGTCAAGAGAAGCTTGGGGGGTTGTTTTCATAGCCCCCGTGACACACAAGCTAGCTACTCGCTGTAGGTGGCTTAGCTTTTTTCTGGCACTAGCAGTCCACCAGATAAAAGATCCATATGCGAGCATGGGCTTGACAACAGCTGTGTATAGCCAAAGGAGGCATTTAGGGGATAGACCCCAAACTTTACCAATGGCAGACCTACAGCACCAGAAGACTTTCAGGCATTTCTTGACTCTGTACTCAATGTGGCTTCGCCATGTAAGTTTTGAGTCAAGCATAACACCCAAGTACTTTACATGATCTCTTTTTTCGATCCTTGAACCGAACAGAGTTGGGTTCCTAAAACCGTGGAGGTTTCTGTTCTTTGTGAAGATCATGAGTTCTGATTTTGCCGGGTTTACCCTGAGTCCCAGCTCCAGACACCATGATTCGACCAGCTTAACTGCTGACTGGGTTCTGTCTGATAGAGTACTCAGGAATTTTCCCCTACAAATTATGCTGAGATCATCCGCATACCCAATCGCCTGGTAGCCATTTTCATGAAGTCTCTTTAGGAGTCCATTCACTACTAATAGCCAAAGGAGAGGTGACAGCACTCCGCCTTGGGGAGTCCCCCTCGTTGCATGCACTATCACCTCATCCCCCCGATTCCGAAAGGTTATGGTTCTGTTCATTAGCATCGAATTAATCCATTTTTGGATCATTTGGTTTGCACCAATTTCTCTTACACTTTTATTTATGGCTTCAAAGGATACATTATCGAATGCTCCTTCAATATCCATAAACGTAGTGACCATGAATTCCTTGTCCAAGAGTGTTTTCTCGGCCATGGATACAATTTTGTGAAGAGCCGTTTCGGTTGATTTACCCTGCTGGAAGGCGTGCTGACTTCCATGCAGGTCACCCGAAGCCTCCAATATTTCCCTTAGATACCTTTCGATCAGCCGTTCTAATCCCTTCAAAAGGAAAGAGGAAAGACTGATTGGTCTAAAGGATTTCGGCGACGTATAGTCATCTTTTCCTATTTTTGGAATAAAAGTTACTTTTACATTTTGCCATGAGCTGGAGACATATCCCAGAAGTATCGAGGACTTGTATATGGATACAATTATATCTCCGATAATATCCCATGTTTTTTGTAAAAGCACTGGGTATATCTCGTCTAGGCCTGGCGATTTGAATGGGCCAAAAGATGAGATGGCCCATTCCACCCTCCTGGGAGATACGAGATTTTCGATGAAAGCGTCAACATGTGCGTTTTGGACTGGCTCCAAGATTTCTTGGGCTGGCAACGCATGTGTCACATTTTCAGGGAAGTGCGTATCAAGTAGGAGCTTTGCAGTCTCTTCATCAGACTCCGTGTAGTTTCCATCTTGTTTCACAAGTATTCCTGGACCCTGGGCGGGGTCTTTAGCCAGAATCTTGTGTACTCTTGAGGTGCTTTTAGCCCCCTCAATTCTGCTAAAGAATCTCTTTTCAGAGTTCTTTTTAGCAACAAGAATTTCACTGGTGTAGTCTTCTGGATTCCTTTCTTAGCCTTTTTAGGTCCGTATTCCACCAATAATTGTTCTTTATCTTAATTTCACGCTCAGGGCATGAAATATGGTACGAAGTCTTCAAAAGATCTGTCAGACTTTCAGTTGCTTGGTCTAAACGATCCCTTGTAGAGATGTCCAGACACAGTCTTCTGAGTGCTGTAGACCTTTTTCTTACTTCGTTTCTAAGTAACTCCCAGTTTGTATTTCTAGGGTTTCTGAATTTATTCTGTGCTCGGCGAGCACATAATAGTTGGAAGCGAATCTCTCTGTGGTCAGAGAGTTTATCTTCCTTTGTAACATGCCAGTTCTTCACGAAATGCGAGAAATTAGCAGATATCAAAGTTATGTCTAAGACTTCCGACCTGTTTCTGGTAACAAACGTTGGTTGTACACTTCTGTTTAAGATGAGCAGGTCAGTCGTTGCAACATATTCGAGAAGTAACTCACCTCTACGGTTTGTGTCACTACTTCCCCAGACCGTGTGATGCGCATTTGCATCACCTCCCAATATTATTGGAAGTGATCGGTTAATAGAATAATCATATAATGCTCTAAGTCCCTCTCCTGGAATATCTTCATTCGAAGGGTTTGCCAAGTAGAAAGAGCTTAGTATCACATCTGAATCAAGAGTACTGAACTGTGGCAAAAGTGTCAAGCTCAGTTCCTTGGAAGCAACGATACATGATCTATTGGGCTCGTTCGACTGATTCAAATACAATAAATTCATCTTTTCGGTGTCAAAGCCACATATTTTGTTCTTGACAACCCAGGGCTCTTGAATCAAAAAGATGGAGTTTTGTTTTTTTGTTTGCATATCACATATTGACTTACACACAAGTGCAGTCGCTGCCTTGCTTTTATGCAAATTTATTTGATGTATGCTAATCCATGCCAGCGCGTTCAATTGATTTGAGTTGCTGGCTGTAGATACAGCGTGTGTGGATGAACTGTTATTTGTATTAGCCATGGCTATATCAAATTACAGTTCAGAGAGTGAGAGAAGCAGAGAGCTTCGGGTACCAGATGCATCACTCGATGCCTCTGGATTCCCGTTGCTCGTCCGCAACTCCCCCAGTATCCATGGCTTCTGGGCCATGTGAAGTGTTGGATGCGGTGTCCGATAGGGCAGCAGTCTCTGTAGACATCTCTACTTGTTCCTGTCCGCCCTCTTCAGATAACTCATCCATATAAGTGTCAGAATATTGTCGTTCAACCACAGTCACATCAACGTTCCGATATGAGTCGTCACATTTTGCTTCCAGGTCATCCGTCGCTTCTGTATTGATTTCGAAACCAGATTCAGAATCAGATTCCGATGAAATAACTACCTCGTCCATGTGGTCAGTCCCTTTCTTTTCAGCAGGGTCTGATTTTTTGGAACGAGTGATTTCATATAGGCGAGTTTTACCCATTCCCACCTTGAACTCTGGGCCTTTCTCGAGGAGAATGGCCCGGTCCCGAGGCCTGACACTAACAGTGAACTGAGTGCCATTTGCCTCCTTTTTCGAATTCAATAGTTTGAATGAGATTGGTGCGAGTAGGGGATTTGCTGATTTCAGCAAGATCTCCGCATCTTCCCAATGCTCAAGCTGCTTAAAGAAACCAGTGAACAGCGGAGGGCGTGGTATCTTACTGAATTCACAGACAATAAGAGGAAGTTCCAGCTTGGTAGCCAGTCTTCCAGCCACGCCCATTAACCATTCACTGGAGCGCTTGTCATCACACACAATCTTGACAACTCCACGAGTGCGGGTGGTACTCTCAAACGTTGGTGCCTGGGAGCCGGCTCGTACATCCTCGACCATGATGACGTTTAATGTCTTCAATATCTGCGTGAACAAGTCATGCGATATTTCGGACAAACTGTCCTGGCCGACGGAATGTACAACCGCCATCTCCAGAGAAGATCCTACCAGGGCCTAGGCATAGGTGGGTTTCCCCGATGCCACATTTTCTGGGGTCTCCTTTACGACCAACCGTTTGTGAGCGTTCAGCTCTGGTGGAGTTCCTTCCTGTGGGCGAGGACGCTTTTTCGATGTCGACAATGGGTCTGGCAGGGACTGTTGTTGCACCCTACCCAGAGCCCGTGAGGTACCAACAGATGGTCCAGCTCTGGTAGGAGTGGACGACGATTGTGGAGTCTCACTTAGCTCTGGCATCGAATTCGAACAAAGCCCGGTAGTCACAGTGGATTTCTCCATGTTTTCTCGGGCTTTATTACGTACACGACGTTCTCGTCGTATTATTGTTGCTGAATGGCTTTCAGCGGGTGTTTTGACACCCTTCTTCTTCTTCTTCTTCTTCTTTTTACCACCATCTCCAAGGGTTTTGCCCAAGCTACCAGGAAGGTTCTGACCGCTGGTTGCCGATGAAGATGCTGGTGGCTGGTTTATGAGAATTTCTCCCATCACCTCAGACCCAGTGGCCTCCGAGCCCCCCGGTGTGATCAGGTTGCTGGTGGCCTTAGGATCTGTAAGTGATGAGTAGGAACCCCCACCCACTCCAGAAGAAGAAGATGAAGTCATTAAAACCTGTGCCTGGGAAGCACTGGCTCCAGACTTAGACAGGGCAGACCCTAATGGACGTTCTTTCGAACCTTCCCCGTGTCCGCCCTTTTTCTTGGTCATATTTGGTTCCATTGCTTTAAATTTGAATCAAATTGAAACAAAATCCCAGGTAAAAAAAATGAAAATTAAATTGAAAATGTAAAATATTAAGAAAAATAACTAAAATTCAAAGAAAATTTCGAAAATCTATT
>NW_022199645.1:0-3749 GCF_009176525.2 Contarinia nasturtii | reverse complement strand
TTCAATTTTTTTTATTTATTATAAATTCTATTAATTATTTTCGTTATTATTATTGCAAAACTTATTCAATTTATACAATTTTGCAAGAAAAAAATATTTGCAAGAAAAAAATATATGAGAACCTGGCGTGAAAGAGATGGCGCTTCTTATATCGAGTCGCGTTGAAAGCCGACTGTAAGTGATACTCGCTTAATATACAATGCACAATGGTTGGATGAAAAAAAACATCAGATTAGAAATATTCGATTACCCTCGACTTGTTATAGCTTTTCAACTTTAAAATCGCAAAAAAAATTGGAACCAGCGACGGCAATAGCAATTGGCATCAAAACTCATCAGTACTGATTAAGTAGTAGTTCGATACGAAAAGTGTTTTATACAAACAAATGTCACAATCACTTTGGCTTGTGAATTCATTTATATCCAAATTTATGAAAAAATGGAACATGTACTTTTGTACGTTATTCCTGCAAAACATGACTACAATAATAATTGTTTTGGAAATTGGGTATTCTTTAAGAGCCATTAGGCGTTTAGCCTGTAAAAGAAAAGCAAAATAAGGCAAAATTGTAAAAAGATGAGAATCAATCATGATAAAACGATTTGAAAATTCTTTCGTTTTCAAATCTTACTTCTACAAATTTCAAATCAAAAAGTTTTTTGATATGATATTAGAAATCATGTATTTTCACAGTGGAAACCAGAGAGCATAGAAAAGAGAAAGAGCCTTTCGAAAACGAAAAACGGAGGATCCGCACAATAAATCAGAATTTAAAAGAGAGAGAGAAAAAAAAGATACAAAATAAAAAGGAATGAGCTAACAATCGTTCGCGTACAGACACAAAATATGATTATTTTCTGAAACTTTCATTTTGTCATCGTATCTGATTCAGCTGGTATTTTTGTTTTCGTGCTCCCGTACTATACAAAACAAGAAAAAGGAAGACTTAAACCGAAAAAAATTTATACATAAAAATCCAAGAAGACCGAGAAATAAAAAGAGCCAAACTACGGGTGCAAATGCACACAAGCCTAGCCGCTATAATTTGGTGCACATTTTTTACGTTTGCCAAGTCCAGCTTTTTTGATCTTGCTCTATTCAAGAATCCATCACATTGGCGAGAGAGAGAGAGAGAGAGAGAGAGAGAGAGATGAAGAGAGACAAATGAAAAAACACGAAACCAGAAGGAACAATGAAACAAAATACATAAATGACTTTTGTCAATGTATGGGTTTTTTCGCATTTGGTTTCGCTTCAACAATTAAACGCAATTTTGTTCTACATATCTGTTTCTAAAAAGGCAGAAAATGCAGTGCTTCATCACATTCGAGAAGAAAAAATTCATTTTGTTCATTTTTAGCCCAATCATTGAGTATAGCATAACATTTCATCCGGTGAATTGAGGTTAGTGGATTGTCTAGGTTATGTGACCGGTATTATTATATTGTATTCATTATATATAATGAATGTATTTTTCAAATTTGATGTCATATCTCGATGGCCACTTGGAAAAACATGTCTTATGGTCTCCAGATTCAAGATATGAAAGAATTTTCAATCAAAAAACTAAGACCCCTCAAAACCATATTTTCGGGGCCAGGGAAATCGAATCAATGTACTCTCTATCCTGTTCGCCAAAATTTGTAAACACGATAACTGCGGGGAAGAAACTGACGATTGAGCAGTAGATTTTGAGCGACTTTGATTGATGGTATGAAGTTTCATACCTATGAGAAAAATTCCATTTATCTTCCAAAAGTTGTATTTCATGTGTACTTAAATACTCAAAAATATGTATTGAGAGGTTTTTTTGTATCATTTTTAACAAAAAAATATTGGATTAAAACAAAAACGAGAAAAAGATGGCATTGTACGAACCCAGCCATTGTATAGTTTTCGGATGTTTTTTCCTATATCTTTATCAATATTAAAGTGTTCGTTTCTTATGTGCATTTGAATGAATTAGGATTATAGTGACCTGGAATCTCAGTTGACAATATAAAACAGCAACATGATTTTTTTTGTATAGCTTAACTCTAAAGAATTGGAAATTAGTCGCAAACCCAATGTGTGTTTTTTTCTCGTTTATTTTTCACTTTCGTTCCATGTTTTTACCATCAATATGTTCAACCTAGCTGCGATAATTTTACACGTAGTACCCATTCAGATGTTTGTAATTACTTACACAGGCATTTTTGTTCTCATCTTTCATTCCCATTTTCTGACACTCTGTCTCAAATCTCATTCTCTGTCGATGGCAATGCCAATCGAAATCCTACACATCAAGTGCAATCCAATCTTTCTACAACCACTTGAAAAATGGCTTTACATCCAGAATTTTTCCGAGCTGCTTTTCGTGCCTTTTCTTCGTTGCACAGAGCACTCGATGTATACTTGATCCGGTGGTTGGCGTATTTGTATGGAATACTTGTACTATAATTTGTGAATTCGATTATCAAACAAAATGATGCAACATTGAAAATGAGTAAAAGGGAGGAAAATATAGTATGGTTAAGCCGGTTGTTCATCGTCATCGAAGTTGTCAAAGCTATTCGTGATTTATTATTTCTATAGAACCAAAATGTTTAATTGGTAGCAGTGTATTGTATACAATGCACAATGTATACAATCCAATGCATAAGGCAAAGGACAATGGCATTGAAAATAGAAATGAGAGTCAGGTATATTTCAGGCCTTAACCTGCTTTTAACTTTGCCAAAGTATGTGCATAAGATCTTTTTATTTGAATCGAGGTCTTTGTAAGGGATTTCCTTACGATTATTGCACATCGATGGTAACCCAAAACTATCACATTGAAATAGTTGATATGATTGAGAAAGAGATAGCAAAAAATAAACTGAGGCAGAATAAACGTGAATGTGGTAGGGCATTCGAACAGTTTTTACTATACCGAATTGTTTACTTAAAATAAGTAAAAAACACTTCTTTCGAAGTTCCCAGTGTGACGCAATACTCTAAATCTAAAAATGGTCTGATATAAATTTTCAGTGACGCGTTTTACTTATATCAATAGTTTTGATAGTATTTTGGTTACCGTCAGTATCTTCAAAAGGGCAAAAGATGAAGATTTTTGTATAGGAAATGTACCATGAACGAATTCTACCGCAAAATAAATGTCATATTCGGTTTTCTCGTACCAAAAAACCCACAAATACCAATTTTCATAGCAATCGAATGAAAAAACAATTTATTCCAAAAGAAAGGTTTCAACAACATTTTAACATTTTTGGACTTAGAGTTAAAAAGAGTGAATAATAGAATTGATATTGGAGTATATCATAAACCAACAAGTACATTAAGAGTAATTACAAGTGATTCACATTGCGCGATACAACATAAACAAGCATCTTTCCACTCAATGGTTCACCGTTTGTGTAAACTACCTTTGTCAGTGGGAAATTTTAAAAAGGAATATGATCACATTAAACAAGTGGCATTAGTAAATGGTTATGATGAGAATTTTATTGATAGATTGTTTTTTAAACACTCAGAGAAAATAAGACGTTTTGTCAAATTTGTCAATGTTTTATTCCATGAATGAAGAAACACAAGTACAGAAGGTGGCTGTTAATTTTGTTCCGATAATAACAAACAAATTGACGGCCTAAGAAGAAAACAATAACATACAGAATATTCTGCAAAAAGTCGAATACAAATTTATGTGAGCAAAAACCAAATATACAAACAGACAGCGCAAAGGTAAAACAGCCTACTTACATAAGAAACA
>NW_022199644.1:0-1452 GCF_009176525.2 Contarinia nasturtii | reverse complement strand
CCGTTCAATAGCAACAAAGAACTGTGAGATCGCATGTGGCGTAAATACTTTGGCATCAGTAAAATCGAACGCCATTCGGCCGGCTTAACATTCGCCAATCGAATACAAACCGATGGCAATGCATTCGTTTTTCTGATGAACAAAGAGAAGAAGACGAAGAAGAAAAACGATGAAAGTGATGCTGAAACCAAAGAACGGCTACGAAATATATTACGCCACTGCGATCGCAAGTAAGCTTTGATGTTGGCGACCGTGAGATCATCGCCGGCCAAATTATCGATCGAGAGAAAGATGATACGGGCGCTGTGAAAGTGAAAAGCGTACGCAATTTCAAAATATCCAGCAAGCAATATCATTGGATGACGAAATTGCCACAGTTCAAGAAACAACGAGATCGACTGGTTGGTACGCTTGAAGACGACAGGGCCGACGATCGTGAGCGCATCGAACGAGAGTGTGAGAACCATGTACAGCCGAGCAGCAGAACGAATGATTTTGAAACGTACGCCGACCATACGTTAAGATTTTTCAATCGGGCCATGGATGTGTACGGCAGCGAAGCGTATGTACTGACTAATTTTTTGCATTGGATTGAAATCCATCGAACGATTGGTGAATTGGTGCGAATGATTGTCGCACAAGGGCATGGTAAACATACATTTGTGTTTGTTGGCAAGGCGCCGTTCACCCATGCAAATTCACCATGCAAAGGTTATGTACGTACCAGTGTTCGTTTGCTATTCAAAGCACTCGAACAACATCCACAATGTACCGTGCGCTACGTGGATGAATATCGAACAACAAAATTATGTAGCCGCTGCTTCAATGTACTGGAAAATGGTTCGAAGAATGGCCGAAAGACAACAAAATCTCGGTTCAAAGTGTGTCGCAAGTGTAAACCATCGCCAGAAGCACTGCCCGATGGTGGTTCATTCATTTACAGCCACAAGAATTCGAAACAATTGAAGAAGCAGAAAAAATATCGACCACGGTATTCGAACGAAGATGACCCCCAGCCAAAAGTCGAACTGAAACGCTTCAATATGGTCGATGGACTGCTTGTGCCGGGTGCTGAAAATGCTGAGATAGTGAAGAGGCCACGAACACATTTGCGACGTCGGCGCCTAGATGTCATCGCATGGAAATACATACGAAATGATGATGATATTGGTGATACGACAAAAGTCCGTTCGGTTACATTGAATCGAGACACTAATGCCGGTCGAAATATTCGACTTCGCGGTATGTTTACAGTGAATCACATTTTTTTTTTATATAACTTTGAATCTAATATTCAATTTTCATCGTACATGTATTTAGGTCATTATGAACTATTTGGAATAAAATTGCCAGATGCATTCACAGTCGATGCCGAGACACAAAACCAACATGCAGAGCGACGCTTCAAACAATTTGATGAAAATAAGCGTAAAAAGCAACAAAAGGTGAGCT
>NW_022199643.1:0-6977 GCF_009176525.2 Contarinia nasturtii | reverse complement strand
GTTAATATCTAGCAATGAAGCTGAACAGTTATTAATTCATTTTACAAATTTCATTTCGCATATGCGATTATTACTGTTGCGTCATTCGTCGATTCTCATATATAGGTCAATGCTGAAACGCCAACATATTGCAATTGCATTTAATATCTTTTGTCATTGAAGGACTTGAATTTGTAATTAAAAATTAGACACACCGAAAACAGTATAAAATGTCATCGGAAAATGTTCAAATTCATCAAAGTTGATTCGATCTCAATAGATTTGTCTTGAATTACATTTACAAAGATTTGAAAAATGTCGGCAAAAGTATTTTGCATTTTATTTCCTCTGATATGTTTCCTATATTTGATAACTCCAACAATGTCTCAAATGGTGAGTAGTACTTATGGTGGCTGGAGCAACGATCCTGGTTTCGCGAGTGGCATGAAAAATATGCTGGACTATCTGAAAAATTACACTCATAGTGGATACGGCCCAGTTGGGAATGGGTTTACCGGTTCAATGCAGTGAGTATGACTCTCTCGAAATAAACAAACTTGATTTGATCAAATTTTCTTTTTATATTCATAGCGTTGCCATGCCACAGTTTGGACCGTGAGTATATTTATTTTTATCGAATTTAAAATTATAAAAAGTGATACATTTTCAATTTCAGAGCAAAACCGGCGGGTGGAAAGGCTGCAGGTTAGTTTTATTTGAATGGAAATCTTACTGATTATCAATAAAAGGTGCACTGTATCCTTTAATGTTTTTTCGGTTTTAGGTGGTGGTGGAGGCGACAGTGGCGATGGTGGTGGTAATAAGGATTTAATTTTTTTATTGTATTAGACTCAATCCATGACTTTATTCCGTGACTTTTCTTCAAATAGATGGGTAGAGATTTCATGGCATCGTTTTGCTGCCGACAGTACTGAAAATATGATGAAACTCAAGAACCCATTCATTCTATTGCTGGATTTAAGAGCGATATTTCTGAAAATGAGTGGATTTCAATTTTCATGATATTTTCAAAGTAAATTTTTGTAACACTTAACTTAAACACATTTTTGTAAAAATGTCTTCAGTATACGCCAATAAAAATGGATATTTTTAATATATGAAAATATATTTTTTTTGTTTAAATCACTGTTTTTCGTCATTGTCACAAGCAAATGTTCAATTTTTTTCGAAAAACTTAGCGAGTGCAAAAATTATCAGGGCATATCATCAACTAACATCTTCAACACTAATGAATCCAGCTAGGTATTTTACTAGGTATTTTAGCAGTTAAATAGAACATTTTGATTTTGAGGCAACAAACATTTGTCACACCAGCATTAAACTCTGAATTTAGACAAATATTTTAGTATTTTTGATGTCCAAATTCATAGAAACACCTTGTTACCACCAATCGTTATTATAACAAAATCGAAATATATTTATTTAGCTGCTAAAATATCTGACTGAATTCTAGCCTAGCATATAAAGAGAAGTGTTTTCAAATCATTCTTGTGCTGTAATTGAGGTATGAACTGTCAACAGTATTTCCACAAAAAATGAGTTCATATCTCTCTTCATTTGTTAAGTTCAACATTTGACATTTAGTCATTTTGATATTTTTTTAAAAACTGAAAAAATCCAAAATCATGTTGAGATTAGGTATCTCACAAAAGATTGTATAGCATCAAACCATTTCAATCACTTCTTGCGTGTAATTTATGGTCACTCTTCTCCATCGTATACCATAGTCAAAGAATAAGAAAAATCTTAATAGTTGTGCAGAGACTTGATGAATGTTGACTCTCACACTTTTGTGACAATAGTGAAAACAGTTCTAGATCTGATGGCCAAAATCCAAGTGTAGTTCATGAAATATTTCAAATGCCCAACAGTACGTTAGCTGCGACCCTCAGCATCACAGCAGAAAGTGTCTTCAATATATCACACGAAAAACGTTACTTGGAGAACGTTTGTTCTCGATCATTCGAAAAGCCTTTGATATTTTTTTGACAGATGATCACATTTCTCTTTGTGATTGATTACTCAAGCTTCTGGAATGTAGCCAGACAATACATTGAACTAACTGGTCAGTTGAGCTGACAGCACGTTAGCCAGCTAAATGGACTAAAACAATAGAAGTTATTGTTATAATGAACAATCACTTCTATTAAAACAAGTCAAGTGATTCATCATTAAAACAATAACGTCTATTGTTTTAGCTCATTTAGCTGGCTAACGTACTGTCAGCTCAACTGACCAGTTAGTTCAATATATTATCTGAATGTAGCGAATAAATCAATAGTAGTTGGTAATGAAGCCTGGTTCTAGTACTACAAATCAAAGACCAAGGCGATGAGAATGTATTATTATACAGTGGTGGCAAGGCGTCAATAGAAAGTCGCCTCCAAACAGATGATTTCCAACATATGACTTTCGTTTCTGGGATACAAATGGTATATTAATGATTGGCTTGTCACCAAAAATACTATGGTCTTGGGTCTGTACCACGCTCAATAGATGTATGGATTGCGTTATGCAGTAGAAGTAAAATATTGTTTTCTTCTGACGAGAAAATTTGTCTTCGCATGACAGCTCGCAAGTGAATATTTGGAAAAGCATTGTCACCACCTGAATCTTGATTCAAATTCACCATCTATTGCATTTATTGGGGCCGGCCTCTAGCTAGTATTTCCACTTTTCAAATATGAAAAATGTCTCAATAGAAAAATGCGGTGCTCGATTTTATAAAAATTTCCAAGGATTTCGAGGTGATGACCAATTGACTAACGTAGAAAACTCTCAATAAGAGATATCAACCTAATTTTTTGTGACGACACATTTGAAGGTTCATAACTCAATTACAGCACAAGAATGATTTGAAAACACTTCTCTTATATGCTAGGCTAGAAACTTTTCCCTCCCCCTGTATATGTTTGTTTTGTTCTCGAAAAGTCGATCAACTGTAAGGATGGTGTGGCATTCTCTGGCTTACTCGACACATTTGATACCAAGGCTAGCAGTTGGGGAATCAAAATAAAATTAAAATTAAGCTTCATACGAGGGTCACTATTTAAGTTTTTTCAAAAACATATATAAGACAATGGGGTTTCATCGAAAATGGTTTTATTGTTTTTCAAAATATTCGCCATGATGATCAATACACTTGCATTCATGCCACTCCGAAAGTGATATCTCCAAAACGTGTGTTTTGAACGCATCAACTGCTTCTTCGGGCGATGAAAATCGTTGACCACGCAGTTTATTCTTCACGCTCGGGAATAAAAAGAAATCGTTGGGTGCCAAATCAGGACTGTACGGCGGATGACCCATTAAATCGATCTTTTGACCGGTCAAATAATCGACTGTTTGATGAGATGTGTGAGAGCTCGCATTATCATGATGAAGAATTATTTTGCGACGGCGGTTGTTTTTTCTTATTTCATCAAACACTTCGGGCAAACAAATGGTGGTGTACCAATCAGAATTGACGGTCTTACGAGCCTCTAGTGGAACTGTTGCCACATGACCACTTATCGCGAAAAAACAGGCGACCATTTGCTTCGCAACACTTCGAGCTCGAACAACTTTTGTTGGGTTATCTTCACTTTGAAAGACCCATACAGTCGACTGCTGTTTAGTTTCGGGCTCATACGCGTAGATCCATGATTTGCCACCAGTGACGATAAAATACACGGATTTTGAAACACCACGATTGAATTTCTTGAGCATTTGTTTACACCAATCGACACGAGCCTTTTTTTGAGCGATTGTCAAATTATGTGGTATCCAACGAGAGCAAATCTTTCTGACAGCTAAATGTTCATGTAAAATCTTAAATACGCTGGTCGCACTAATGCCCAGGGATGCCTCAATCTCGTGATATGTTACATGACGATCTTCCATTATCATATTTCTGACAGCATCGATGTTTTCTGGTACAACAACTGATTTTGGACGACCTTCGCGGAACTCGTCGATGAGCGATAGGCGACCGCGCTTGAATTCGTTGTACCAATTATAAATTGTCCGAAGACTTGGTACTTCATCGCCAAAGGCCAAATGAAGTTGATCAAAACACTGTTGTTGTGATACACCCAATCGAAAGTGGAAAAAAATAATCGCTCGAAAATTTTCACGAGTAAAATTCATTTTTTGGCTGAGACGCAATTTACATGTTACGGTAAACAATACAAATAACGATCGAATGACAAAACGTTCTGAGAACGTTTATGCTACAAAATGTTAAACTTAACGAATATGACAATGGTTTGCATCGGGCAATACTAAAACATACATATTGAAGAAACTTAAATAGTCGCCTACGTACTTGGCATTACCGACGATATTGAAGAAATTGAGTCCTCTTCCCATTTTTGGAGGACTTTGTTAACACGAAAACAAGAGAAATGTTAGTTGATAAAATTCCAGGATATATGACAGTAGACGGATATTTTGTTCATAGATTTTTGCGCGTGGAATTTATTGAAAAGGTTAATTTAAAAAGGGACGATTTTAGCAAACAATATTTAAAATTTCGTTCGAAAATTGTTCACAAATCGCCCAAGATGGCAGACAATATTGACTATGAAAGTTCGTTCAAAAATTGGTTACGTAATCTAACCGACGTGAAACATATGGAAAAAGTCAAAAGTACTTTGGGTTCTATGAAAACTGATTTCGATCAATTGAATGAAAAGTTTAAAAAATAAATGAAAGAGATTAATGTAGATAGGTCGAATATTGGAAAAGATGTTCAAAAAACAAAATTTCAGGATATTTGAGAAATGACAAACGTTTTCCAACTTTAAGGGCATAGTTCGTTGTCACTTGACTATTTTGCTAACTTGGTATATAGAGTAGACTGATTGTGAAACTGAAAAATATTATAAAAACTCTGGAGGAATATAGCAAAAAACGTATTGTTATGAGGTAAAAAAAATATAAATATTGCTGGATTATGGGGATTCGAAGAGAAAATAAAAAATAATAAATTATTTAAATTTATCCCGCGATGCATATTGCATAATATAACATCAATCGATTTTTTAATATCTTGTATGGAAGGTTATATTTTAATGAAAAAAATAATAAATGCTTCTTTTTTTAATTTACCTTATCACATGATAAAATTCATATTTTATTCTGAACTTTCAATGCCACAACCATGGTCATTTGTTCGATATAATATTTTCATTACATCAGCATTATTGCTATTTTAGCAATGAAAATATATTATGACTCCAGTAATAAGATGACATTTTCGCAAAATATTCGCTATAAGTCAATTCTTAATTTTCTAGAGAATATTTAGCATTGACACCGATTTGGAAACTCAAATAAATGGATTTCAATATGTACCAAAAACTAATAAAACCCTTCAATCACCTTGTTTTGTAAAAGTAAAAGCATAATATTTTCAGCCAAATTTCATGTCGTATATGCAAATATTACTATGTTCTCATATATAGGTCTAAAACGATAACGAAAAAAAAATTGCATTTTATATCTTTTGTCATCGAAGGACTTGAATTTGTAAATAAAAATTAGACACACCGAAAACAGTATAAAATACCATCGGAAATTGTCCAAATTCATCAAAGTTGATTCGATCTCAATAGATTTGTCTTGAATTACATTTGCAAAGATTTGAAAAATGTCGGCAAAAGTATTTTGCATTTTATTTCCTCTGATATGTTTCCTATATTTGATAACTCCAACAATGTCTCAAATGGTGAGTAGCACTTATGGTGACTGGAGCAACGATCCTGGTTTCGCGAGCGGCATGAAAAATATGCTGGACGTTATAAAAAAATTTATGCATTCCGGATACGGCCCAGTTGGGAATGGGTTTACCGGTTCAATGCAGTGAGTATGACTCTCTCGAAATAAAAAAACTTGATTTGATCAAATTTTCTTTTTATATTCATAGCGCTGCTATGCCAGAGTTTGGACCGTGAGTATTTGAATTCCGTTGTTTTTTTGAATTTTTCATTATCAATCTTTCTTGAAAATTAAAAATGCATTTTAAATTTCAGCGCAAAACCGGCAGGTGGAAAGGCTGCAGGTTAGTTTTGTTTGAATGGAAATCTTACTGATTATCAATAATATACAAAGCGCGACGATGACAAGCAACTTTGACAGTGGCGCCATGGTGCGGTTGCCGGCGAAACTAAAAAAATGGCACAAATTTCGATCAATTACATGAACAGTTTAAGCAAGAAATAACACTTATAAATGAGGAAAGAGCGAATAATCGTGGGGATGTTATTGAAGTTAACAAATTGATGACTGATATTTTGAAAGCAACAAATGACCTACAAATGCATGTGCCAGTTGATCAACTTCCAAATTTAGTGACAAAGTGGCCAGATTGAGAAAACAACTGATTAAAAAGGTGGAATATGCTACTTCAACTTTGAACGAGTATAATAAAAAACGCGTCGTATGGGCAGAGTTTTTAATTGGATCGAGAGATACTCTTGCATCTCAAGCCAAAGCAGTGACATTGAAAAATGGTGCTCATGGTTTTAATAATAATGGCTAATCATTTCAAGACACCAAATAGATGTGTCTGCTGAATGCATGAATGAAATATTTATATTGTGAATGTAATTGAATTCACACATGAGCCAAACTTAGACACTTAAACTGTGATATCCATTCATTTGTTGCTATAATAATAAATTTATGCTTAAGTTCATTAAAATTGTTGACTATTAATATTAAATTGACACATATTCAACAAATGATAATACAGTACATTACTTTCAATTCGCAGTCTGATAATTTTGTTCGTGTTGCTGTGCGAGCATCGCTCATTTGATCTTGCTTTTTACAAATCAAGAAAGTTTTTTCTTTGACGAGATTATCCACGGATATACTTTGAAAGCGATTCTATTTTTATGACTTTTTTTTAAACTGTATTAAAAGCGGTTTCTTTGTATTATTCTGCATAATCAAGTCAAAAATTCCCAGCACTTTGTAATTTTAAAATATTG
>NW_022199642.1:0-2824 GCF_009176525.2 Contarinia nasturtii | reverse complement strand
AAGTTCAAAATTCTCATCCCTACATCATCTCTTCTTCATTTCAAGTGTTATTCTACAGTAAATAGCTTTTATAAGCGAGAATAAGAAAAATCGATCGGTGATTTCTACAGTAATAGATGTTGTAGCTAGAAGGGGTTCCTGTGGATTAGGTGGGCCCAAACCTGGTCCAAAGTGTTCTAGAAGTCGAGCACACCGGGAATAACATGGCTAGCAATTTTTTTTCTCCATCGGAAACGCGAGAAAAATCGATCGGAAGTTTTTCCAATTTCCATTCAGTATTTCAATACTTGTTTACATGAGAAAGTATTTTTTTTAACGAAATATTTTTTTTTCAACGAAAAAAAACGCTTTCATGTAAATGATTACGATGATTCAAATTGATAATTTTCTTAAAATCTTTCTTATTTTTAACTTTTAACCTTCTTTCAGTGTTTTCAAAAAAGAAAAATACAAAAGTTTGAAAAAAAGTGTGACTTTGTTTTGTTTTTTTTTTATGGTTTTCCTGTATTTTGTATGGACGGTCTAATAGACCGTAACTATCCTATATTGTTTTTATTTCGAACTATACCTAGGAGGGTTAATACATTTGCTTGAAAAAAAATTTAATTTTACTTTTCCGCACACACCTAGTGTGTAAGGTAAAGTATTGGAATCGTTCGAAAAATTAACACCCATAAAAAATGTGTTTTCTGGGTGTTTTTGGGGCCAGTGAACACGAATCTAGCGTTTTTTCGATGTCCGAATGTATGTGCGTACCCTGTACCCTGTACGCTGTACGCAAAAATTTGTTAACACGATAACTTTTAAACAAGAAAAGTAATTCAAAATCTAACTTCACAGGATGATTGGGGGTGCCGAGGAATAGAAACCATTAGATTTTGAGCGACTTTGGTTGATAGAGTAAAGTGTCATGTCAGGTGTGATGCCCATGGCCATCCATGGGAAAAATTCAATTTTTCTTCTAAAAGTGATATTTAATGTATACTTAAACACTCAAAAATGAATTTTGTATGAAAGCCATGCCTGTATGATATCGTAATGAGCTGAAACTTTGCACAGGTTATTTTTATCACACATTTCAAAGCATATTAGGGGTACCACCCGAACAAAATTTTGGATTTTTCTCTCAAAAACGAAATTTTGTATGGGAAGTACCCTTAATATGCATTGAAATTTCTTCAAACTTTCAGAATATTAACTTTTTGTGAAAAAAATTACCTCTGCAAATTTTCACATGATTACGATATCATATAGGCATGGCTGCGATACGAAAATTCCCATTTTTAGTAGTTTTTGTATGAAAAGTGCTTCGAAAATTATTTTTATCGTAAAACTAATGTCAGATTCAGTTTTCTCGTGAATTCTTTGAGTAAAAGATTTGTAATAAATGCATGTTGTGGATCACAGTGCGGAAAAGTTCATCTTACGGATGTAAGACATTTTATTTGTATGGGAGCCATGCTTTTATGCTACGTGAAACTTTGCACAAGCTATTTTTTACACAAAAAAAATAACATTCTGAAAGTTTGAAGAGATTTCAATAAAAATTAGGGGAACCTCCCATACAAAATGTTTGTATAAAAAACGAATATTTTGTATGGGAGGTACTCTTGATTTTCGTTGAAATTTCTCCAAACTTTCCGAATGTTATTTTTTGTGAAAAAAATAATCTGTGCAAAGTTTCACGTCCTTACGATACCATACAGGCATGATTTCCATACAAAAATCCAGTTTTTTTACTTTTGTATGAAAAGTGTTTCAAAAGTAATGTTTATGGCAAAATTAACGTCAGACATATTTTTTATAGTGTTTTATTAGAAAATAGAATTCTTTCAAATGTCGTACAAATGTCGGTTCATTATGAAGTGTGAAAAATCTTTTCCGAGTACTTCTTCTATTAAATTAAAGAATATTTCGAACACATTTTTTGGCCTCAAACTTAACGCCGCAAAAAAAGGCTTGAAAAATCGAACAAATATTATTTTAAACTAGCTTAATAGAATACGCATCTACCGCCGTGCGAAAAAGTTCGTCTTACTCCTGTAAGACTCTTTATTACATTTCCGCACACCTAGTGTAGGTCCTAAACTTTAGGAAAGGTATTATATTAGGCCAAAAAATTAAAGTCACCCCAAAACATGTTTTCTATGCATATTTCATGTAGAAAACACGATTGAAGATGATTTTGGGGCATATTAATGTGCGTCGCTGTGTGTGATGTGTCCTGTGTCCTGCGTGCCGTGGCGTGCAAAATTTGTTAACACGATAAGTCTTCTTCCAAAAACTCAATTCAAATTCTGACTTTACAGGATGATTTGGGACTACTAGGAGACGTGCTGATTAGTTTTTGAGCAATATCTGTTGACCGATGTAATTTTTTTTGGTCCGAATGGAGTACCCACATCCATACATTTTTTGATCATTTTTCAACCATTTTGGTGACACGATGGTTTCGTGCTAAGACATGAAATTCAAAATCTGACTTCACGGGATGATTGGGCACTACGAGGAATAGATCTGGTCAAATTTTCAGCAACATTGATTGATCAGTGTAAAACTTGGACTCTGAAAAGGAAAATGCCTTAAAATGATATTCTTTCAATTTGAACGCTGAAACAATGTGTAGTGGGGGTTATTTTGGCACGAGAAACCCGAATTTGATGTTAAGTTTAAGATGCAATCAATTTTTCACAGACTTTTCATACAAAAATCTACAAAACATTTCATTTGTATGAAAGACATGCCTTTGTGGTACCCAAGTGGATGGCTCTAAGAAAAGACACATTGCGAATGGTTTACATTAATGCCATCTGTTGGCTTGGAG
>NW_022199641.1:0-2240 GCF_009176525.2 Contarinia nasturtii | reverse complement strand
ATCGTATAAGTGTGATAGCCGAGACGGGTAAAGCGCATACCATGCAATTGCGGTTCGACTCTCATTATGATTTTTTTAAATAATTCCCTGTACCGTTTTCTCATATATTGACTCGCAGTCAAAAAGTGAGCCAAAACCGGTACAGATATACTACTGAAAAGCTTTCAAAATAATACATCGGAATGTCACTTTCGATATGAATAATTCGCTGCAAGATTTTTTAATTTTTTAAAAGTAATAATCCGATCGATCTTTCTTGCATTTGGATATCATACTCCTACGACAATATTTGGGCTTCAAAACTCCTAACTGTGAACACATCGGAAATGCAAGAAAGATTGATCGGGAGTATTTTTGATGACATGAGCTGGAAGTGAATCTTGAGGAGCAGGTGGACCCAACCTGGTGCAAAGTGTTCTGGGTGTTGAGCACATAACATGCCTAGCCAATTTTTTTTTATTTTTTCGATATTTCCATGGGGAAAGCGAGAAAAATCGATTGGTAGTTTTTCAAACCGGAAAATCGAGAAAAACAGACCGTTTGTATTACAATTTTTACTTAATTCATTCTCAATATTACAGCCATTCAAACAAATTAAATATATTTTATTTTATCAGTGATAAAATAAATGGATGCAATTTATTTTAAAAATGTAGTCCTGAAAGGAATTGGATAATAAGTATTATAAAACCCTGAATACATTTACTTATTTTATACGACGCATTAATGACAAACCAATGAAAAAGTAAACAAGCGACATGCTAAACATGCGTGCGTATGTATTGGTTCACATTCGGAATAAAGTTCTCACTCGACACACGTATTGCCTATGATTGCGCTACTGCGTAATATTATGTTTAAGCATGAATGCATATGAGTGAGAGAGACGCGCGCACGAATACACTTAAGCCCACATTCGGAATTTTGCATTCGAGTATGGCTTGTTTACATTTTTATTTGTTTATCATCGCACATTCTTCTTATGATGACTATATTGGAATAGAAGCAATGTTGCCAACCTTTATATATTGTTGATATTACTTATTTCGGTCAGAAAATAAGATTCACAAGTTTTCATGGTGATTGGATCACTGCAATTTTTCATGATTTTCCAGTAAAATGTACCTCCTTTCCTTTCAAGTCGCTGTCTTATATGGAACCGCAAGTTGAAAATTCCTTCATATCTTGAATCTGGGGACTATAAGACATGTGTTTCCAAGTGGCCATCAAATTGTGCCAAAAATGTTCCACCCTAATATATATATTGTAAATGAAACTCAACTAGTTGAATGTTCAAAGTAAACTAAATTTATTGAAAGTGGTGCGAGCACACCGCACCGACTGACAGCAACATCGGACGGGTGTGCAAAGATGCCAAGAGGCTTGGCCATTCATTGCGTAGCTCACCAAGAGATGGTGTTACCAAACTAAACATTTTATGTTAAATCTGTTCGTTCCGAACATACTCCCGGCACACAAAGCTGAAGTGTCTGTACCGGTGATATGTTAGTCGTTCAACAAATCATTATTTTTCAAAATTAATCAAAGATAACATAAAAGGAAAACTTAATAAGAAAAGTCAATGAAAAATGTGTCTTAAATCTAAAAACTCTTTAAATATCCTCATAATCGTTGGTCGGAATGACTGCAATCTTTGAAACAGCTCGACGATAAACTGCATTCCCCACTCTGACTTCTACATTTCGCACATGTCCGTCTTCGCCTGGATACACTTGGGTAATGCGTCCCAAAGGCCAATGAGTCGGTGGCATGTTGTCTGTGTCGACCAAGACCATTGCGCCTGGCATAATGTTCTTCTTTGCTAAAAACCACTTACTTCGCTCAATCTGAGCTGTTATAACTTCTCGGCACCAACGTTGCCAAAATTGCTGGGACATTTTCTGAATCAATCTCCAACGCTGTAGTCGATTATCCGGGATCTCAGTGTAATCAAACTGGGCTGGACCAATTAACTGCCTATGCAGAACCAAATGTGCAGGTGTCAAGGCTTGACACGAATTCACATCGTCATCCAAAGTAACCAAAGGTCGGCTATTCAAACAAGCGGACACTTGAGCAAGTATGGTCACAAATTCTTCGTATGTCAAGACCTGAGTCCTACCATCACTTACAATGGCAAATAATGTCAAAAACTGCATGATGGCGCCATCTCTATGTGCTCATGAAAATTAGAACAAAAAGTTTGTGTAGAATGTTAATTGTTTGAAGTTTGAATACGG
>NW_022199640.1:0-2974 GCF_009176525.2 Contarinia nasturtii | reverse complement strand
TATAAATGCGCATATCGTAGCAAATGCTTCGGACTTTTATTCGATCTCTATGTGTGCAAATTAGTGCCGAAACTCTTAATTATGTCGTTACTTTCTTCGGAGTTGATTGTGTGATGTTTGGTGAGAGTCGCTTACTCCATTCTATTTCTCTCTCTCTACGTTCCTTTCTTTTTGCTCTCGCAGCGTACGTATACATTTGGGTTATGAGGAACGTAAGCTGCATGATACGAATGGAATTTTGTATGAACGAGTCTAGCAGTTTCAGTAGACGACGATGTGCCAGTACAAAATTATCCCATGAGATCAATAAACAACGGTCTCACGTTTCACATAAAAACTGATGCTTCAAAATCTTTTCTTTTTTGTTTCTAGTTCAAGTCTTCAAGTGCTGCTCATCGAATAAGAGCAGGCTTCGTCTTAGAATTGTTCTGTACACTTTGACCTGACTCATTCACACTGAAAACAGTGCATAACTATCTATTTTCTCTTCAGTTTTATTTTTATCCGCCTCTTTCTGCGCAATTTTTCTGCTGGTTTTCTTCTATTTTTTGCCGGCATGTTATTAGATTAACTGTCTTGAGATATATACACACATTTATACAAACAATTTCATTTTCTCCAGCCATGTTTTTCTTTGTCTCGTTCTCTCTATCATTTACACACATGCTCTTCCACTCGTCGCATTTTAATCACACATTTAGCCATTTACTTTTATTCGGAATGGGAATGCTCTTTCTTTTGCACGAAATAATTGTGAATTGTTCGGCCCGGTAAGCGATATGGCTAGAGTCAATCGACCAGATGGATACAATTCCCCCGTTGGAATATCCAAACCACACTGATTTTTTTTTGTATGAGAAAAACAGTGAGAAATGGTAAGAAAGAGAAATAAAACATCACAATGGAACTGTGCCAAACGGTTTTGATTTGATTGCAAAAAAAATCAGCTTTCTCAATCCATTTTTGATACAAACACACATTTTAATAAAACTGAAATTTTCTCCCATTTCAAAAAAAAAAAAAAACAAACAAACAAATGTATTGGCCAAAACTCAAGTTTTAGTAGTTTATTTTCGTAGCATCGTCAGAGATTGTATTTGTTATGGAATATTTCTGTAGAAATTTTAGCCATTCATAAAGTGAACGAACTCGTTTCCATATGGTTCAACAATTTCAATAGAGCATATCCAAGTTCTGAAATAGTTGACCAATTTCACTGATTATTTCGATACATTTTTTTTCTTCTTCTTTCGTGTTGTGACAAACTTTCTTTGCAAGAAGTTTCGTCTATATTACCATTTTAGTTCTAATGTCTCAATGCGTTTGGAATGAAGAAACGACGAAAATTTAATTATGCCATGAACTACCATTACAAACATATTTGTTCCAATTCCAAGTTTATGAATGGCCGTTTGTTGTTTGTTTGAATTGCATATTCATTAATTTCGAGCAATTGAACCACGGAATGAATGTGAACGTTTTTCCATTCAATTTCGATTGACCAAGGAGTTTTCTATCGCATTAAATTTAGATTTGATTGCATTTTCGTGATTTAAATTTAGTGAAACAACATACGCTTTTTGTCATTCACAAGTAAATCGATTGATAGGTATTAATTTTAAACTGTCTACTCCCGGAAATCAAATAAAACACTAATTTTATTTATAGATTGCTCTATCTGTATCATTTTTATATGAAACTAAACGGATGTATAGTCAAATGTCCGGTCATGTGAAATTCGAAACCAGGGACTAGGATTAAATCACTAATGTGCGAGGGGGGGTTACCCCCCTGTGATTTGGAAGAGAAAATCTTTTTCGCGAAAATTATTCGAATTTGTTAGGGTTTTTGATTCTAAAAGTGAAGACCTTTTTTTAGCTCATAGGGTTTTTGGTTCCGAGTGAATTTTTTCCGATTTGCTAGGGTTTTTCGCGGAGAGAATTCTTTCGATTTGCTAGGGCTTTTCGCCTCAAAAAGTGACTTCCAAAAAAAAAAACGAAAATTTATCTGATTTGCTAGAGAAATTTTTGGATTCGAAAAACCACCAGCGACAACGATATTTTTAAATTTTTATGGCTGATAATAAATTATTACCTTAAATGTACTTAATTGTACCAAAATTTATTTTTAATTGTACCTTACTCGTTTCGATAATATTTGGAGCTCACATTTCGGAGCATCTCAATATTGTGATAGAATGACGAAAAAAAAACTCAACGATATTTTTTTTACAATTATTATCAGCCATAAACATTTTAAAAATATCGTTGAGTTTTTGTTCTGGCCTGTTGTGCCCCGAAATTTGATTCTCAAATATTAGCCAACAAGTAAGGTACAATTAAGTACATTTTAGGTACAATTATTTAATCCTAGTCCCAAGTTTCGAATTTCACATGACCGGACATTTGACTATACATCCAACTAAACAGTTTTAAATAGTAGCACACTTGGTTGTTCTTTTTCCTTTTAGAAAATCGGTTTGCGTAACACTTAATATTTACGATAACAAATTTTAAATCGTATATTCGTCGAATTCAAATACGATACAGATATTATTCACTACATTTATTAGCTAATATTTAATAATAACATTTATATATAATATCGCAACCATGATAGCTCGAAAATAAAATAAAATAAAGAAAAATGCTTTTTTCATAAATGAATTTCTGCAAGCGTTTTTAAAAATTAATCATTAAAGTTGAATTTCTTGTCGACATTTGCCATCGATTCTAATATCACCTCTATTCGGACACATTTCGGGTGCTGACAATGCGATTCGATCATCAAGTGTGATGTCAAGAGTTGTTGACGCAACTCCAGTCGTCACCGTTGTTTCTGTTGTTGTTGTTGGTAGTTCAAATTTTAAGGGTAGGCTGGTTGATAAATTGATTGGCGAATCGTCATCTCTGAAGATGATTGTTTCAGTCGCTGCTGTTATCACTTTCGGTACGATAGTTGATTTTGGCTCGAT
>NW_022199639.1:0-6355 GCF_009176525.2 Contarinia nasturtii | reverse complement strand
CTTTACTTTTATATTAAACTTTATTCTGTTTAGTTCGCCAAAAGATAAAGTGAGGGCGTTAGTGTGACAGATTTCATTTTAAAAAGCTACTGTATTAGAGATCTTTAACACTATCCAATTTCAATTTACATGATATGTTGTTTGAATTCCTCTTTCCATTAACATATCTCCAGAATAGTTTTGGGTTATTCTTGGAATTTTCAGCAACCTCATTGATGTATTCACTATATCGTTGTTTTTGATATTCGTCGAACTCGTTCAATGCGTTCGTAAATGACTGTGTATCTGATTCCGTATTATTTAATCGATTTTTTGACAGTTTTTTGTATTCTCTGTTCCGAACATTCTTAAGATGCGATAATTTCTTGTTGAACCAAATAGGTTTGTTAGAAGTACGAAGCGTAGAACGAGGAACATTTTCATCAATTAATTTATAAATGATTTCATAAAATGCATTCACTGTATCGCTGATGTCTTCACAATTAAGAATATCGTCAACTTGAACTTGCTCAAGACAATATCCAATATCATCAAAATTTGCTTTTTTAAAACATAAACGGGTTTCTGATTGTGAATCCGGAATACATGTTTTAGGCTGACATTCTATTGTGCATACAGATTGAACATGTGCTTTATCAGAAATCGTGTCCGGTATCAGTAAAATTTCTGCATGATTCATAAGTGCCAGCTCTGGCATATTGGTGTGAAATAGGTCTAGTACGTTTCTACTAATATTTTCAAAATTACAAATCTGAAATAATCCCAATTCTAAAAGTGTAGATGTGACTCTCTTTGCTATAATGGACTTATTGCTCATTGACTCGCCGATCATTGGCAAAAAGCTTATGTTGTCATCATTTTGAATCCACTTTACTTCAGGAAGATTCCAGTCGCCACAATACAAAATGATATCATTGTCAGTACGAATTCTTTCAATTGATTGAATCGCTGATAAGTGTTTATCGTATATATCTTTATCCAACGATGATGGTTGAATATAAAGACAATAAATATATACGAAACAATCCGACAATGAAACTTTCACGCAGACTGCTTCTAGACCAGACATTTCAGGGGTTGATAGTTGCTCACAGTCAAACTCATTCTTTAGTGCGATCAACATACAACCACCTTTATTATTGCGAATTTAAGATGTTTTACGGTCTGTTCTAAATATCGAATATTTTGTGCTCATAAATACATTTGAATGTTTTTTGAGCCACGTTTCAGAGAGGACAATAGCATCATAAATACCCGCATTTGTTGATAAGAGTAGTTCATCGATTTTATTAATGACGCTTCTGATATTGTGGTGAAATATATCCAGAATGTTCTCCAAAATATGTTTTTTTCGTTGAAAATCTAGTGGATCAATGTCTGAGCTTATTATCAATGCCTGAGATCCTGTAAAATCTGACTGTCCAATTGAAAATCCGGCCCGGATCCATCGACGACTGGCGGTAATGAATTAAAATCAAAATTACATACATTCTTCTTGATGAAAGGTACTATTTTGCAGGATTTTGGCCAGAAGTTTTGATTGTTTAATAACGAGCCAATTATGTCATTCGTTTCGATTTTAAAGTTTACGAATGAAAGCATGGATAAATCCTGATTTTTCTTTGTCAATCTGAAAGCTCTTATCTCTCCCTTTTTTATATTAATCTTTGATGATATAAAATTGATGAGTTGTTCAGGTGTGACGTTAGGGTTAAGTTTCGATAGATGGAATTCCCCATTTAATAAATTCTCATTGACTGAGCTTACCACAGCTTGTGAGTTTGATGGCAATACCAAAGCGTCAAGGGAATCCATTGCATTCATTGCCAATTTCTCCGCACCTTCTATTTGGTCAGATCCACATCCATCATTTTCCATTTCGATGATGTCCAACGCACAAGAAGATAAATGAGTTGACGAACACAAATCAGATTCAGGCCGCCCGGCTGATAGGTGTCTTTTTCGCATGCCGGTCGGATTCCCGCCGATTGCTCTAATCGGGTATTATTACATGATTTATTCTGTGTGATATCCATGATCATGTTGGTATTATTGATAATTATGTCACATTTAGTTTGAATGTCATGAATTGTGTCCAATTTGATGGAATTTATTAGTGCTGAATCAGTAGAATGTGTTAGGTCTTGACCATTTATTGTAGCAGATGTAGAATTGGATTTCAACGTTTCCTCAATATCATGACAAATATTTCCAACTTTTGCGATTGCATCATTGTTTATTTCAATTTTTGTATTTAAAAAATCAAATGATGCCCATGTATTTTGCTCAAAAGCCGATAGCAATGAGTATAATTCTGAATTGTCTGTTAAGTCAGAGCTACATGATTGATTGAAAGCAAAGTTCCAATCCAGTGGATTTGATTTTGAATTTTTATTTCTAGGTAATGAAAGTCTTCCATATTTATTTTTAGTTGTGACGTTTTTATTCATGAGATTATCCGAAGCCCGATCATGGTATAGGATTTTCTGTATAAAACTTGTAACTAACAACACCTCTAATGCGTATTCCGAGTACTAATCAAAGTTTGTGACAATATGGCCGTCACAGTTTGGCAAAATCATAATGAATCGATTAAACTGCGTTAAACTGTTAAAATAAAACAGTAGAAATAAATAGATTTTAATTTTTTACATTTTTGAAAATAAAAATCTTTTGTTTTTTTAATTTTGTGAGATTCTCTGTCCACAATATTCAAAAATATTAAATTAATAAAAATGAATTCGTTGACATAACCTCACTTTTGTGTCACGATCGTGATAAATCGATCAAATAATTATTAAAACGAAAGTGAGGTTATGTCAACCACTTCATTTTTTATTTTTATTAATTTAATATTTTTGAATATTGTGCAGTAAATCTCGCGAAACTACCGGAAACTACAAAACAAAACAAAGAATTTTTATTTTTAAAAATGTAAAAAATGAAAATATTTTTATTTCTACTGTTTTAATAATTATTTAATCGGTTTATCACGATTGTGACACAAAAGTGAGGTTATTTCAACCAATTCATTTTGGTTGATTTAATATTTTTGAATATTGTGGACAGAAAATCTCACAAAATTAAAAAAAACAAAAGATTTTTTATTTTCAAAAATGTAAAAAATTAAAATCTATTTATTTCTACTGTTTTAATTTAACAGTTTAACGCAGTTTAATCGATTCATTATGATTTTGCCAAACTGTGACGGCCATATTGTCACAAACTTTGATTAGTACTCGGAATACGCATTAGATGTGTTGTTAGTTACGGGCATGATCAGGCTTCGAGATTATCCAATTTCTGGTCTACGATGTCCAAAGTTTGTTGAATTTTATATGATTCACTGCGGGCGAAATTTGTCAACAAATCCTTGCCTTCGTCTGTTTTGTCATTTAATAATTTCAAACTGGCTAGCAGTTCATCGTAATTTGGTGCGATATATTCAGTATCTGCGGATACGTTGGATATGTTGGATGATCGATGATCCGTATCTTCAATCTTTTTGATTAATGATTGGATCTTGTTCGCAACATCCGTGTCAATTTTTGAAAGTTTTTCGTTCATTGCAATTACTATATTTAATAGTTTTGTTAACTTATCGTCATTCTGAGTGTTATTAGTTTGATTGGGCTGGTTATTAATTGACGTATCACCCCCATCAATAGATGGCGCTGTGCTCTTTCTGATTGTGTTATTTGATTCTGTCAATTACCGTCTCGAATTGATTTTGGATTTGTTGGATTTGTCACGGCACTTATAACACAAGAAAATTACATTTGATTCTGACAAAAGCTCACTAACAATCGGTGTG
This sequence comes from Contarinia nasturtii, assembly GCF_009176525.2. Taxonomy (NCBI): domain Eukaryota; kingdom Metazoa; phylum Arthropoda; class Insecta; order Diptera; family Cecidomyiidae; genus Contarinia; species Contarinia nasturtii. The sequence continues at coordinate 2,541 of NW_022199639.1, read as the reverse complement.
GATGAGATGCCGAAGCATTTCAGGTTTAGATTATGGTCACACATGAAACATTTTGTCTTAAATTTTGTTGAATTTCTACTGTGAAAACAGCTGTCAATACACAGGTGTTGTACAGGCATTGTTGTTGTAGAAATAGACTATGAATCAAACACTAGTGTTTTTATGTGATTTTATTTATTTTCGTAAACTTTGCAACTGAACTTCAATGTCTATGGATGAAAATTAATTAGATGATCACTTTTTTATGAAAAATATAACTTGACATGGACTTCTTAATTTATAATTGTATAAATAACGAGGAGCACAATTGATATACACACAAATGACACAAATGACACAAATGTCATATAATTATCTCCGTAGTGTGAACATGACCTCAAAAGTCGAATCAGGTAATTTTGCCACTTTGTCTCGAAACTATGCGCGATCCAACGTAACATCCACAAAAAGCGCAGACAGATTGTATAGTCGACAAGCATTTCTGAATGAAGAGTTATTTGTACAGTCCAACCGACAGTGTTCAAGCTTTATAAAGTCTGGGCTTCTTGTAAAATGATTGATTTAACAAAAAATTAGTTGATTTCATAAGCTTGGTGAGCACACTTCCCCATGGATGATATCGTGGATAAGGGAGATGCATGCATTTATTCTTCTTCTTTGCGATGTTATCACAATGTTTAAACGAACCGAGACAACAATGGAAGTGATTGTTGTGATTATAGACACTCTTTCATTGCTACAATAACTATATCAATCACTTCCATTGTTGTCTGGGTTCGTCTAACACAAGCGGTGCGTCACCGCAAAGAGCACGCATGCGAAAAAACTGCCATTTACAGATAGCCTGATGAATTCAGTTCAGAGTAGGGGGTAAACATGAATTATAAAACTTTGAATCATGTGAATCACACTGAATCAAATGAATCATCCAAATGTCAAATAAGCATGATTTATGGTTTTACTAACATGATCGTTGAACAAATTCTAAATACTATCGTTTTTTTGACAAATGAATTTAATAATAAATCAAATCTAAACAATCTGAATCTTTTGAATCAGATGAATCATGTCTACCCCCTAGAGTAGTCCTTTGTCTTAAAATAAGAAATTATACTAACGAGTAAACCTCTCCAGTGTTCCACAATTTTTTTCAAAATTCCTGGTGGATGTGAAAGAGTGGTTCAAAATAAGACATTTTGCATCAAAAAAATTTCCCCAAATTCATATGGGGTCTAGATACGGGGTCTAAGAAAGTATTCGAATATTTTGCGTCGTTTAAAAGATATATATCTATAGATGACTGTATATATTACAAAAAGGGGATTTTTGACACTTCAAGGGGGAGTATCTAGACCCCCAATGGGAGGATGTATCAACACATTTCAAACTTAGCGCGCTGTTTAGTTTCGATTTGAGTTGTTAAATTACATTGACGTTCCCTTTGAAATGGTGGGGCGCCACCTTCGACTCAAAGAGACTTGAACTCTCTACATCCTCACATTGTAGACCCCATATGAATTTGAGGGAACATTTTTGATGAAAAATGTCTTATTTTGAACCACTCTTTCACATCCACCAGGAATTTTGAAAAAAAAAATGTGGAACACTGGAGAGGTTTACTGGTAAGCACTTATGGCAAACCCCAATAAAATTAGTCTTTACATGGAAATTCATCCGAGATATTTCAGAAAATCTAGATATTTAACGTCACGGCTCGTGCGTTCTTTCCTTATTCACCATTAATTTAAATTTGTATTGTACATCATCTTCGGTTTCTAGTATATAAAAATAATACGCTTTCATGTAACGGCATACCGTAGATACGCGAAGAAACAAGTGTGAGAGAGGAGAACGCACGTGCTTTCGCATTAAATATCCAGATATTCTGAAATATCTTGCATGAATATCCATGCAAAATATAGACTGCATTTAATTATATTTTTGTACATATAGCGATATGCACAAAGACCTGTGCCGAGGTGTATCCGGTTTATGTGACGCAATGCGTCCAACAAAAGGAGCAGATTTATTAAAATATTTGCGAAAAGTAAACTTTACAGGTAAATTCGAATTCGGTATCAATGAAAATAGAACATTCCGCATTTGTGAAATTGAGTAACACTTTATAATCACTTTCAAAATCTGCCATAGAAGAATTTAAAAAAAATGCTCGTAGTCAATTCACAGAAAAACTACATACTATAAAATTTTGACTTCAACGAAGAGCGACTTTCTCTATGAAAATGAAAAAAGTGCGACGATTTTTTGAAAGGGATTTTTACCCAACATTGGTTTTTTACCGAGTATCACTTGCGTTGTATATTGACAATGTATTTGAACGCGACTCGATTTAAGAAGCGCCATCTCTTTCACGCCAGGTTCTCATATATTTTTTTCTTGCAAATAAAATTGCAAAATTGTATAAATTGAATAAGTTTTGCAATAATAATAACGAAAATAATTAATAGAATTTATAATAAATAAAAAAAATTGAAAAAAACACACAAATATTTTATATTATATGATATGTAGCTTTGCCTT
>NW_022199638.1:0-7386 GCF_009176525.2 Contarinia nasturtii | reverse complement strand
AACAATTCTCGGGCCAATCGAGACCACCTCCTTTGGTAAACCCCCCCTCCACCCCCGAATAATCGAATTTTAACTACTAAATAAAATACGGGTTGAGCAAATTTTAGCGCTAGTAGATTAATCACTCACAGATTCACCGCGGCTATTCTTTATGTTGAAGCTATTGCCGATTTGTAAACAGACTTCTTCCCGAACTATTAGTTTGTCAGTTTGCTTCAAAAATTCCAAAGCACCCAACTTATTTTTGTAAACTGGTGCTGGTGGTGCTGATGATGCATATGCCAACAGAAAATGAATTTATCAAAATTATTGTCGTTTCAAAAACTCTTCATTCAACCATAAAATTGCGCCTTTGCTTGCTTCTTCAAAAGTTTTAACAATGAGAATGAAATTATGAAGACTTACCGTTACTGCCACTCGGGTTTGGCTGAGTTCTTATCGGCTGTGGTTCTGCTATCGGAACAGATCCGTACTAAGGAAACAAATCACATGAGAATGTCATTTAAATACGATTTTTAGAACTATTCGATTTTGTGAGTGAATGAGGTCTATCAAACAAACCATATGCTCAGTCGGATAAAGGAAGAAAACAAATGGCTGTTATTTAATATTCACATTGGTGACACAATAGAAAGAATTACGGAAAACAGCGCCGAAAGTTTCATTTCAATTGAAAGCTATAAAACAGGCACCATTCAATTTTCCATGCTGATCAAAGCGATAAAACGAAACCGGGTACAAAAAAATAAAAAGGAACTTACATCCGTAAGTCCAACTTTTCCGCACTGTTTCCAAATTTCTTTCTTTAGTGAACGAATATTTATTTCCCGAAAGATATTGAATATGCACTGGTATTGCAGTACTTTTTTAATAACTACCAAATTCTAAATGCTAAAACCAAAGATTTTTTTGGCCAGTTAATAGACTATTGACGTATAAATAATTCAAAATATGTGGTGTGTGTGTGTGTGTCTCTCTCTGTGTGTTTGTGGAAAGGTAGAAACACCATAAATGTGAATTTTTGTATGCATGATATCGCAATGACGTGAAACTTTACAAAGAACATTTTTTTTAACAAAAAACTAACATTCTGAGAGTTTGAAGAACTTTCAATTAAAAATAAGGGTACCTCCCATATAAAAGAACCACGCGCTCAAATCCACTGTCAAACGTACGTATTTGTATTGAAATTTCGTAAAACAGAATGTTATTTTTTTGTGTAAAAAATAGCCTGTGTAAAGTTTCACGTCATTACAATATCAAACAGGCATGGCTTCCATATAAAAAATTCAGTTTTTTTGTAATTTTTTCAAAGAAACTGTGTCAAATATTGATTTTATCTCAAAACTAACGCCGGATTCAGTTTTCTCGTACCAAAAAACCCCCCATTACACATTTCCCACTTTGACTTACGTCTTTGGGGAAAGAGTTATCGAGTTAACAAATTGCATACCAGGGGTATGGGTACACCATGGATACACCGATGAATGAATATCGCTCAAAAAGAGTTATTGTGCTAACAAATTACCTATTGATTTTTTGCGTACACCATACAGTGTACAGTGTACCACATCCCTACATTAACATGGCCAAAAAATCGTTGCTCTGTGCTTCTCTATACCCAAAACGCATAGAAAAACGATTTATAGCTGCGGTCCTCTATGAGCTACATTGCGTAGCATGCATAAAGTGAAAGAAAGCTCGCGGATCAGATATACAAATTGGATTCACGATGAACATTTCAAATTGATGCCGAGAATTGATGCTAAATCAATTTAAAATGATTTTTTGATCGTTTTATTCAATTATATGAGACAAAATGGAAAATCAGGTGAGGTATTCATTTGAATTGAATTTTGAACACATTTCGGCACCTGAATTGATCCATTCTTTATTCACAATCATATCTTATTTCATCCCAATTAAATGTAAGAATCGAGACGTTTACTCATATTGTAATTTTGTTGATGGATCCCATTGAATTTTTTGTCAATTGATTTTCTGCCTATTGTGAATTGTGAGTCTCCAAACACATAAACGTGAATCAATTTAATCGAAATTAGTTTAAATAGAGTGCCAATTTTAATTAACCTTTCATCGAGCAAAGCATGTACAGTTTGCTTAGTTCGATTAATAAACAGCTTCTCAAATTGAATTAAACTTTTGCCTACAAGTCAAATATTATCTCAGTAAATATTTGTCAATTGGTAATTTTTTGTGGAGCAAGCATTCGGCTGTTTTAAAACAATAATTCGATTACGGAATTCGTCATTTGCATAATATGCACGCACAGATAGACACATTTCGAATACGAACTTTGAGTCGTTGTTTGTTCTATAGAATAAATTCATTTACGACTTTAAGTTCAATATATGCTGAATCTAAATTAGTAAATTGACTCAATCGTAAACTCTTTACTGCTTCTGAACTCGATTCAAGAATTGAGAGAAGAAACAAAATCGGACGGTTTTTTTTTGTTTGGATCATTCCCGCTTTATTTGGCTGATTTCATATTTCATTCACATATATAAAAAGGATCTTTAAATTTAAAGCAAAAATTCTTATTAACTAACTACCGAAGCCTGATCATGCCCATAGCTAACAACACCTCTAATGCGTATTCCGAGTACTAAATGACGTTTGTGACAATATGGCCGTCACGGTTTGGCAAAATCATAATGAATCGATTATACTGCGTTAAACTGTTTAAATAAAACAGTAGAAATAAATGGATTTTAATTTTTTACATTTTTGAAAATAAAAAATCTTTTGTTTTTTTTATTTTGTGAGATTTTCTGTCCACAATATTCAAAAATATTAAATTAATAAAAATGAATTGGTTGACATAACCTCACTTTTGTGTTACAATCGTGATAAACCGATTAAATAACTATTAAAACAGTAGAAATAAAAATATTTTAATATTTTAATTTTTTACATTTTTAAAAATTAAAATTTTTTGTTTTGTTTTGTAGTTTCCGGTAGTTTCGTGAGATTTACTGCACAATATTCAAAAATATTAAATTAATAAAAAATGAAGTGGTTGACATAACCTCAATTTCGTTTTAATAATTATTTGATCGGTTTATCACGATTGTGACACAAAAGTGAGGTTATGTCAACCAATTCATTTTTATTAATTTAATATTTTTGAATATTGTGGATAGAAAATCTCACAAAATAAAAAAAACGAAAGATTTTTTATTTTCAAAAATGTAAAAAATTAAAATCTATTTATTTCTACTGTTTTATTTTAACAGTTTAAGGCAGTTTAATCGATTCATTATGATTTTGCCAAACCGTGACGGCCATATTGTTACAAACGTCGATTAGTACTCGGAATACACATTAGAGGTGTTGTTAGTTACAAGGTTTATATAGAAAATCCTATACCATGATCGGGCTTCGCTAACTACTTTGTGATAGTATTATAAAAATAACGAATAAAGCATAGAATCCGTTGAATTCAAATCGAAGAATAAGACTGAATCGAGAAAATCAGCGACTCGTGGCACACTTTTTGTCTAACTCAAACAAACTCAAAGTGACAAACAAATTCAAATTCTTCTTATTTAAAATGTCTATAATAATATAATAAAATTCGAATTAGTAAATATATTAAGGGAATTGTAATACAAACACGTGAGCATGTAGTATCTTTAAAAAATGAAAATTAATGTTATTTTAAAAGAATTTATGGAATTTATTGAATTATGAAGATATTAACTAACCGTCGTCTGATGTTGTTGATGTTGTATCGGCTTGTGGCGAGACTGCAGTTGGAATTTCTATCTGCGTAAATTCATTTTGAACTGGAACTGATGTTACAACCTAATAAAATAGCGAAACAATCAGGTGGAAATTTAATTTTGAAACGAAACCGAAATTCAGCCAATTACTATGACTATTTACTCACATTGCCACGATTTTGATCTATTGTGACTTCGTTTTGAACATTGTGATTATCTAACATGAAATTGGAAGAAATTATTAGTAGTTAATGAAATGCACACAGATTTTTTTTTTTTTTTTGAAAAATAGATGTTTTTTCTATTAGTATACGCAGTCTTGGTCCCTGGCAAATTAGTAAATTTGATGCATTTTGTAAAAATTACCTAGCCTATATTCATGGGGTGTAATTGGAATGAAAGTGGCATTGGGTTGTGAATTTGGAACTAATAGCGGGCTCGGAAATAGTGTGTACTATGATGTTAATTAGAAACAAATTATATGTACAAATAGTTATACATGGTACACTTATATTTACTCACATAATCAGGTGGCGGTGCGGTTGGAGCTGGTGCATTTCTATTTAAAACACATTTTTGTTGATTTTCTTCTCCGATGGCCATGATTTGGGAACTCTTAATCTCTGAACATGAAAATATATCAACTCTATAGATTTAAAAACGCTGAACTCTCTAAAAAAAATTATATTCACTATTGGCGAAAGTCTTCACATATAATAAATGATATTGAGACGGAGTTAACTTTAATTTGATGTCACTTTATTGACAGTTGGAAATCAACTAATTTAATTAATGTGAATTTTTGGCAATGCATACTGCGGGTCCATGCGTGCGACAACGTATTCAGTCACCACCGTTCACTACATTGTATAAGTCACGGTCAATGCAAAATTCTCAATTGAGATTATTTGCCGAAAGTGATACACACTTCGCAGAATGAATGATACGTCATTTTGATACACAAATTACACATTCTTTAGAGCTTTTAATAATGTTCATTATTAATTTACATTTTCATCATTTCATTCATTCACAACGGAAAATATTTTATATATGACCGTGAATGTTTTCCGCATTGGATTTGAAGTAACGTAGTTACAAGATAGGTTACAAGTTTATTATTTATGTTCTTTGATTTTAAAAATTTAATGTCAATTTTAAAAATCAATGAAAAATAATTTCAAATAAATTATTCAAAATGCCAATGGGACGCCTACTTTCGAAATAAAGTTTTTGTGAGAAATTGAGGTGTGACACAATCAAAACACAGAATGTGTGACACATTATCTTCGTTGATATATAAACGTCACAAGGACTTGTTTGAAAACAAGTTTGATTTATTTGTTTTGAGCTCTCACGTTCTAGAGTTTCACATATAAAAATGGTTTGAATACATCCATTTTAAATTGTGCAAGCGATGCGTCAATATATATATTTCCCATTGTTAATCATTCATTTCATTCTTCAAATTCCAAACAAACTATCTTGATATGCCTTAGTGTAAAAGTGTTTTCTTTTTCATTTTCTACAGAAAATTGTAAATTTATTAATAGAATCAATGTATAATTTGTTTTTATAAATTTTTCTTTGGCAGTGCCTTTTCCTTCTTATAAAAAAGAATAACAAAGTACAAGTTTAGTCTTTGTTCAACTGTACAACTGCAGTAACTTAAAATCAGCAGTGAAAATACTTAACTTAATCAAGTCCCAAACTTTGAAATTTGAATCCAGAAAGAAATTACAAGTTCAATTTTAAAATAATAATAATTCAATAAAATACAAAAAAAGAAGGAAAAATCGCGGACGGTGAAGACGTTTTCTCCTCTCTTACTTAATCTCTTCAGAGAAAGAAACAAAGAAGTCACTTCTTAAAATGGAAACATTTGTATCATTAAAGAAATTTTTTCGTTTTATCAGGAATCCATTTCTCGGTCCAAAATCATCAAATCCGTAAAAATGTTGATTGTTTTTGTATTTTACATAATTTTTTTTGGCACAACATTTTTGTTTTTTGCTTTTGTTGCTGGCACATTTTCCGAATTGACCGAAAGCTTCTTTTTTCTGTTGGCTTTTGGTAGCGGCATGGTACGCTAATTATTTCACAAAGGAAATTGAATTCATCGAAATTATTCAAGATTTGGATGCAATAATTGAAAAAAGTAATAATCGAATGAAGCAAAGCAAAAAAAATACACTTTTCTTATGAAAATGAATTTCATATCGATAAAACAGGAAGCAGCGATGAAGCAGTTAAGAAAATTTATGAAGAAGTCAACGTTAAAATTGAAATGATTACAAAATTAGCTCATTTTATGCAACGCATACAAATGTCTCTCTTCTTGATTGCACCTGTCATCGTGTCGATGTTCAAATACTATATTTCAAAGAGGTGTAATGCGCTCAATAAGCGTAATGCTTTGTTTGCCGAACTTCGTATAGACAGTGCCATCTATATATAGAATGGGATATTATTTCACAAGTTTGAGAATGAGCGCATATGTTATTCCAAAAATTGTTGAAAAATAATTTAATAAATTGTTTCATTTTTTTGTTTTGAAAGTGAAGTTAGCACAATTAGCATTAGATAATTTCTATTTAAAAAAAAAACATAAATTTATATGCGTTTTAATTTAACTTAAAAAGCCTCGGGTGTAGAGTGTGTAGATCTTGTAGAAATGATTTTGTTAAAATCTCCATACGTAAACTCATAAGTGTGAGTGTGACATTTGACAGATAGATACAAAACGTAATGTTATTGTTCTCTTACATACTTGTCATACACTCGTGCGAATTATTCTGTTCTGTTAAGTTCGTTTATTCCGTTCATTTATTTTATTTATATTCTTAATCTGGCAATCACATCGCAAAATTGCGTAAAAATGGCAGATTCTATTAACAGTTTTATTGATCTTGACACCGGCTGTATAAAATATCCTGATGGAGACTTTACTTTTATATTAAACTTTATTCTGTTTAGTTCGCCAAAAGATAGAGTGAGGGCGTTAGTGTGACAGATTTCATATAAAAAAGCTACTGTATTAGAGATCTTCATATACATCGTCTACATATCTGTGCCAAATACGTGGAAAAAATGCATTTTTCTTCATCTCTGTTCCAAAGTTCGACAAGAATAGATTCGCCAAAAATGGACTCAATGGTGATCCCATGCAGCAACCGAAATTTTGTTTGTAAAACTTTCCGTTGAATTGAAACCAACTTTCACTCATGCAAATCCTAGTTAAATTGATAATTTCAGCTCTCTCGATGTCATGTACTCCATTTTGCACAAGACAATCATGAAGAATTTGTAGCGTTATATCAATTGGAACATTTGGAAACAAAGATTCGACATCAAAAGAAACTTGAATTTCATTGTCTGCAATTTTTGTGTTTTTGATTTTATTCACCAAATCGATCGAGTTTTTTACCGATGAAGATTCAAAATGAATTGGTAAAGATTTGAATTTTTCCAAAAGCCAAATTGCTAGTCGTTCGGTTGGAGCATTGTTGTTTGGTGTTATTGGGGTTTCATCGAAAATGGTTTTATTGTTTTTCAAAATATTCGCCATGATGATCAATACACTTTTGCATTCGCATTATCATGATGAAGAATTATTTTGCGACGGCGGTTGTTTTTT
>NW_022199637.1:0-18780 GCF_009176525.2 Contarinia nasturtii | reverse complement strand
AACAGACGTGTTTCAATTATTCACTGTTCTTATAATTTGCGTTTAATGATTCATATTGTTCGCGAGCTTTTGAAAATTTCTCCTCAGATATATAGGTGTCCGAACAGTGATTATTTCGGTGCTGACATAACTGTTTATAAGCTTTATTCCTCTGATTTTTTAACGTTGCCAACTGTTTATTATGCCATTTAGGTTTGGTTGATGATCTAATTGAAGTAGATGGTATAAACTTCTCATATGTGTCATAGATGGATTTATATAGATATGACGTTAAAACATTCACATCCTGTGCATAATTGTTCATCAAGCCACAAAGATCTTTCGTCTCCAAATAATCACGAATCAGTTCGTAATTGGCTTTCTTGAAACAGTATACCGATTCGGATGATTTCGGACTTCCAATACATGGAGAGCAATCAATATGACACATAAGTGGAATATGTGCATCGTCGCTTTTAAATGATGGAATCATTAGAAAGTCGGCTTCGTTCAATATTGCCATTTCGGGGTTATTAGTGTAAATCAGATCCAAAACATTTCCAAATTTATTTGTAAAGTTAGATATCTGAGATAGACCGTTATTCATCATTCTATCGGTAGTTTCCCTTGCAATATTTGCTTTAATTGATTGTGAATCGCCTACTATTGGTATATAATCAATGCCACTATCATTTTCCATCCAAACAGTTGAATTTCCAAGATTGAAATCACCAAAAATCATCACAGTATCATTCTTATTTGTTACAGCTATAAGTGATTCAATTGCTTCAATGTGTGATTTGTAGATATCGAGCGATGCTGACGGTTGAATGTAAAGTGAGTATGTGTAAATTGATCCTGATTTTGTTGGTATATGTACACAAATAGCTTCTAAATCTGTCATTTTATCATTTGAGTATTCTTCACAATGTATGTTATTGCGTATCGCCATAAGATCTCCTCCTCCGATAGACGCTGTCTTAGCGATGGATGTTGATTCGCAATCTTTACGAAAAACTGTAAATTGTTCATCTAGAAATTCGTTGTTTTTTATTCGGTGATCTAGCCACGTTTCGAGAAAGATCAAAATGTCATAGTCGGTGGATGATGATGATAACAACAGATCAGGGCATTTATGATTCGATATACCATCAATATTTTCGAAGAAAATTCTAAGCGATTTTAAGTCGAAGAAGTCCTGCTGTCTTTCCTCTGATTCTTGTTGTGAAGTCGGGCCAGCTGTTGAAAATTTCCATCTAAATGACTGTCGGAATTAGTATTACAGCACAAATCAATATTTGGTTGTGATTTGTGAACAAATTTCTTAATGTGACAAGATTTTGGCCAAAAATGTAGTTTGTTTATGATTTTAGCTGCTTCATTGCACGTATCCAGTTTGAACGAGACGAAAGACAGAGAGGCCATATCTTTGTCTTTAGGCACCAGCAACGTTGTTTTGATGTTGCTTAACAGCGAATCTGGTATGCCCTTAGCCCTCATATAGTCATTTATCATATCGCTTGAGGTCCCTGGCTTGAATTTAGATAAATGAAATTCGTTTGTCCTTACATCGCTGAGTGAATCTATAATATTTGAATTCAAAATATTATCGGATGCATCGCTTAGGAAGAGACTAGCCATTTCGGCTCGATCGTCTAACTGTTGCATTATAATTGAGTTAGTGTTAACATCGCTTGATTCCTGATTTTGTGATTGCTGTTCTGTGTCATTTGCATTATTCGTGTTTGATTCATTTGAATTTGAATTTGACAACGTGTCTAGTTCATTCAAAGCTAGCTCAGCTTCCAATTCGGCATCTATAAACGAATGATCAAAATGCGTTGTATTTATCACATTATCTTGTTGATTAAATGTATGTTCGTCAATGTGACCGATTCCAGGCCCGTCGTTTGATAGACTGGGACTTAGCCTCTTTTGCTCGCAATTTTTAATCGATTCTGGAACATTATCTTTGGTTGCTGTTTTATTTTGGGTAAATACCTCTTTTCCGAGCTTATCTATAACGACAGGATTCCCAGCGGCCAATTGAGTCATTGTATTAGATATTGATATAACTTTATCTTCTATGTGTTCGCATTTATTGTATATTTCATGCAGGGAATCAATTTTTATTGAGCTTATGATCGGAGAATCTTGTTGACTTTTTCCATCTAAGGTATTTTCTTTTGATTTCAAATCTACAGCATCGAAGCGGTTGAGAATATCATCAATCGACTGTTTTTGGCCTGCGAGGTCTTTTCTGATCATATCAAGAGTATCCCAAGTAAGCTTATCTGAACTTGTTAGTATTTTCAAGACGTCGTTATCAACAGTTTGATTAATAGAGATCGATGGTCTACCAGTGATACTTCCTACAGCATTTGAATTATCATTGCACATTGACCAGTTTATAATTTTGCTGTTATCAAACATATCATTCTCGGATTGCTGCGTATGCTTAATATAGTCGAATAAATCTTTGATTCTATTGCCAACTAGTGAAGTGATCGCCATTACGCTTTTCTTTTCGTCTTCAACAGAGTGAACCTTATCAATTTTGTCATTTAATTTTATTAGTAATCTATACATATTATCAATTGATAGGTTTTTGTCTTCTGTTTCTTCGGTGCTTTGGGTGACTGTTGAAAGGCTTTGTGGGGGCGCTGTTATCAGTGATAATTTCTGCATTATCATTTTAATGTTCTCGTTGATTTGGTTGTTATCATTGCTAGTACTCAAACGTTTCTTCTTTTGTTGGCACTTTCCGCATATAAATTTTATATGTGAGTTTGGTGATATTAATTTCACATATAAAGACTGCTCAATTCCGAAACATTTTAGATAAAAATTATCCTTACATATGTAACAGTCTATACCTTTACCACGGCCCCTACATGTTTCGCTGCATGTGTGTGAATCCATTGTGTGTACCAGTGGTATTTAGCGTATTTTGCGTGAGTTTGATTGTTCGCGTGAGTGTACTTATTATCTATTTTTGATTGACATCTGATGTAACATGTATTATTTCCATATGATGTCGAAACGATGATTTGCACAAATAAACTTTTTTTTATTTTATGATTTCACTTTATAAATGTTGAAATTAAAGTGTACTCCACTTTTCCCGAATGAAACAGAACGTTATAAATTTAAAGCAATACTGAAATTTACTTGAAAGTTACTATTTAATTAATTAAACAAATATTATGATGGAGCAAAAGACAATGTGTGTTAGTCACAAGTCACATGATACTTCTCTACTTGGAGTAGGATTTTTCGCCAAGGCAATTTGTTCAGTGATTCAAAGAAATATTAATGGCACAGCTATTATGGGTACCGCATTTGGCGCTATAATATTTGGATCACAAATACCGGACAGATAATTTCGACGATAGTATACAATCAAGAGGAGCAATTGGATAAAATATTGGAAAAATTTTGGCAATTAGACCAAATCGAATCTCGATCGGAATTCACGGAGGAAGAAATTTTAGTCGAAAAGCATTTTATGGAAACTCATCGACGGGATAAAAACGGACGTTTTATAGTACAAATACCATTGAAGGCGGATATAAAGGACATAGGAAGTTCTCAAGGAATAGCATTAAAGCGATTTATGTATTTGGAAAGAAGATTATCAAAAAATCCTGAATTAAAATTAATTTATATTGAGAAAATGAGAGAAATGATCAAGGTGAAGCATAGAAGAATAGTGTATGACGCTAGCTGTACTACGGATAAAGGAATTTCTTTGAATGATATTCAATTACTTGGACCAAAATTACAGAAGAATTTGCACGAAATTATTATGCGTTTTCGACGTCATCGAATAGCTATATACGCCAACATACGTAAAAAGTATAATCAAGTAAGTAACAAAGGAACAATGGAATTTACAAAGAATTTTTTGGAGAGAAGATCCAAAACATAGATTAATGGAATACTGGCTTACAGTGGTTTCATTTGGTTTGAAATCGTCACCATTCTTGGCAATACGATCATTAGTTCAAGTAGCCAAGGAATCAAAAGACAAATATGGATTTCGGAAAATTCTGCAAAAATCCGAGAATTGAATCTATTTGTGGGGAAAAATATTTGCGTCTTAAGGACATATAATGCATATTTAACCTTACCTAATGGTAATAAAATCAGAGATACAAGTAATTCATCTTCAGTCGGAATATACGTAGTATTTTTGAAAATTGTAATATTAATTGTAGTGTGACCAATACTATGTCCACTATTGTTTAGCATTTCTATCACTAGTTCTATCAGCTCATACGCATACCATGATTATTGGTGTATTCTTGCTCATGAAACCAATGCATACATTTCATACGCACCACAGTTGCGACCCCTTTTTGCTTGCGTCTCGCACTTATTTGCATGCAAAGACTTCGAGCGTTTTTGATTAGGGGACTAACCCTCTTTGTTTATTACGTTCAATGCCAACATACACTCGTAATATGTTGAGCCGTCATCGAGACAATTATTGTAAAGTCGTCTTCGGAGCAATTATTGTGCGGTCGTCGTAAAGGCAATTATTGTAAAGCCGTCATAGAGACAGTTATCACTGTAAAGTGTGTCAACGCCAACGATACAGAAATATGCATTGAGTATGAAAAGTCGGTGTTGAGCTATTTGACGAATGATACTTCCTCTCACCCCCATTTGTAAAGCGGTTCATGAGAATGCACTGAAAGTCCTATCTTTTACGTGTAAAAGTCGTCGCTATAATCTATATATAATCCAATGTATTTTGAATTGTTTTGTGTGCCCAAAAAATTGTATAAAAACCCACGAAATCTTTGTAAAATTGTTCAGTTTCGAACGAACTCGCCTTCACTTCGCAACGAAAGACAATTATCGTCGTAGCACCCCCGAATAATTATCTAACGTTCCAGCAGCCGTTCCGGAGAATAACAAGCAATCAATCGTCGTAGCACAAACCATATTGATTGACTTGTTTAGAACATCGTGCCTGACCAGAGTCAACGAGCATTCAGACGCCGTAGCACTGAGACACATCGCCACCCTAACGGACAACAATCGTGTGCAACGGGCTGGCATTTTGTCGTCATTTTAACATGGAGAGATTTTTTCACATGTTAAAATGCGGTTTTACCCACAAAGAAATGTGTTGCGGGTAAAATAAGATTTTACCATGTTTAAAAACCTCTCCATGTTAAAATGGCATTTTTCTCTTATTACTTTGAATTTTAACATCTGAGTTTTCTCAGAGCAAGGAAGAAAAAACGCTGGTTAGCAACATTGGGAGGTTTTCTCTGGCGGCTCGTCAAGTTTTTATCTTTAATAATTTCAGCTTTCGGACTTAATTGAACTTCTGCTTGGTTGCCAATCGATTTCGATAAACTTATAATTAAGAAAAACACCACAATCGTTACGAATAGAAAAAGAAGCAGTCGCTTCTCAAAAACAGTTTCATACCTATTTGTTAAAGTTTATATAAAAAATAAGTCAGATCACTTTGAAAAGAGTGAAGAATTGCATCTACACGTTTGATTGAAAATGAATTTTAATGTCTAGGGGGTAACCGCGCTTTTAAATATATAGAAATATGAACAAATTCAGGAGATTTCAACGAATTCAAGAGCTATCGAGAGATATGAACGCAAATTTACATTTTTGGGAGATATTGTCAGATATTCTGATCTAAAAATAATTCTGGATGTGGGCTTTGGTGGATCTTTAGGATCATCAGAACCGCTCCCAGTTCTGGAAGTGGGTTTTGATGGATCCTCAGGATGGACCAGACTATGGTTTGACAATGCCCTGGTCCATCCTGAGAGTCCACTTCTAGAACTGGGAGCGTTCTGATGATCCTGAGGATCCACCAAAACCAACTTCCAGAATTGAATACTTTGAGATATTGTGAGTTATAATTGAATACTTTGAGATATTTGAGTTTTAATCAGATTTTAAGAATAAAGTTGAATGTTGGTGGATAAAAAAGCGTGGTTACCCCCTAGGTTAATGTGTATCACATATTATATTAGTATTAGTGAAAATAAGCATAAGATGTTCTGAATAGTTGAATATCAAATAGAATAAGAACCAGAGCTCAATCAATCTGAATATACACTGACAGTAAAAACCGGGCAACATAACCTGTTTTTACTCCATTTCAGAGCAATAATAGAATCATACCAAATCTAGTACAATTTTGTTGGTTTTTTCACTGTATGAGTATAAATGTCATTTTTAACTTTGAATTTCAAAAATGACTTTTATACTAATACAGTGAAAAACCAACTGAATTGTACTAGATTTAGTATAATTCTATTATTGCTCTGAAATGGAGTAAAAACGGGTTATGTTCCCCGGTTTCTACTGTCAGTGTACATTTAAGAAAGCAAGAGGATTTTTTAAAAAGCATTTGTTCAAGTTTTCAAATAACTAAAATATTGTAGATGGTTTTGAAAAGAATACAATAAAAACGCTCAACAGAGCAAAATACACAACACACACATATATATTAGAGTGGTTCGATTTTGACATATTTTCAAGAATCAAAAATCGTACCCCTATAACCTCTGTAGGAATGTCATAGAAACATGACTATAACAACGAATTCGAAAAAAAATGATTTTTGGTGATGCGCGGTTCCAGGTGGTTTTGGAAAAAAATCAAATTTTGATGAAATTTTAGCACTTTAAAAATTCAAGAAAAAATGGTTCACCGGGGGTTTTTTTGACACGACAAAGCCGAATCTGGCGTTAATTTTGCAATACAAATAATTTTCGACACTTTTTTCATGAAAAAATCACAAAAAATTTGGAATTTTGTATTGAATCACCAATGTTTATTACATTCTCAGCGTCGACATTTTCCGCTTCGTTCATAGAATTTGTACCGGTATCAATAACATTTTCCGCATTGATTGGAGCCAAATCATTAATGATGGCATCGTTTTCATCTTCATTAGATTCAGACATATATTCAACAACCGTTGCTGCATCAAAGCCAAATCGTTTGTTTCCTTTCTCTTCATATTCCGGTCTTTTCCATTGAATGTAAACTTGAGCATCGTCAAGTTTTTCGAAAGATTTCATCACGCGAGCTTCATAGCACGCCGAAATGTTTTTATTAAAAAAGTAAAGAACTTCTTGTGCAAAATCTGGTGTAGAATTGTCCACTGGCGAGAAAAACACCTTTGACTTTGCACCGATAACCGGATTAAATACCCATTTTTTTTTTTAAATTAACAATCTATTTTGTTTGATTGCCACAACAAAATAGTTTGACGACATTTTTACACTGTTTACACTTTATTTTTTATTTTTTTCAAAGACTTTAATCCGCTTTTATTGATTTTGAGAAACAAACAGGTCGCAACAAGTGAATCGATATGATTTCTCTTGAGTTCTTGCGATGAAATGCGCTAAAATGTACAACTGTCACAGAACACTTATTAATTCGTATTTGTAATGCGTAGTTGTGTGAGTACGCGCTAGTTGTAAAAAAAATGGTAGAGGGCTTGTATGATGAACAATTCATGTCAAGCAATTTGTATGGAAATTTGACAGCTTTGCCACCCATCGCATGTAGCGTTTCATGATGTTTCAATTCAATATTATTTTTCATATTCTCGGATATTCAAATATCCATTGATTTATAATGCTGATTTATATTGCTATTAAGAACTAATTATAATTATTGCATTTATAGGTGTTGAAGTTAAAATAATTTTGCAGAGAATGTCACCAGTTGACAGCTTTTACGAAATTCTCTCAAATTTCGTTTTCTTAAATGAAGATTTAAGAAAATTATATTTGAACATATTATACTATGACATTGAAGAGGAAGACATAAAATTGGAAAAAAAAATGAGATTACAAATGCAGTTAATTCATGACTCGTACTTTCGCAAGGGTAATCAGAATATATAATGTATCAAGGTGTAATATTTAATTCAAATATATTTTCAGATGTGTGTATCACGATCAGGTTGAAGTCTCTACATATATCAAACCCTTACTATGTGTATCTACTTTCTTTTCAATTCATGTATGCTGACTTCTCGAAATTTTTTCACAACAATCAAAATAATTTCCATCACTTAAATGAAATAATGTAAAAATATCTCAATAATTTTCCAAGGGGGATTCCGCGCGTATTTATGTACCAAAACTTAACTTCATTCTTAAAATATCATAAAAATTGAAATATCTCACCGTATCTGACAATATCCGTAAGTATTCACCGATATCCACCATGTAGGATACTTCAAATTTTGTCGAATATTTTGACATTTTTAGAATATGGGCGAATATGGGCGACATTAAAATATTTATAATATGTGAATTATTGTGACTGCTTCTAATCTGTCATGGTAGTTGTTTGTTACATGTGTGTAAGTTTTTGCATTACAAAGCAAAATTGAAATGTGCCATTTGCAATGGAACGGTTCTGGCGTATTAAAATTTTGTATGCGCTTATATGTAAAATTGGTGGCGCCACTGGTATATTTGATGGAAAAAGAAGTACATGTTTGAGTCTCACTCGTTTGTATGTAAATTATATAGGCATTTCCAGTGCGATTTGGATTTGTTATGCACAAATTATGCACAAAAAAATGGTGAAGATTTTTTTTATCTTTACAATTATTTAAAAAAAAGTGGTGAATTTGTGTGGGGAAATTGACGTCAAATCGATTTTGATGCATTTTTTGCAGTTTACGACCGATCCGAAGACATATTTGGCATGCACAAATTATGCACAAAAAAATGGCACAAAATTTTTTCCGATTTTTTGCCCATAGAAAAATGTTGAATTGCATCCAAAACCGAAATTCACCACAAAATATAAAGCTGAATAACTCATCAACCATTTATGCACAAATTCGCACAAATTATGCACAAAAAAATGGTATAGGTTTCAATAAGATACTCGAAAGTGACTTGCTGGAGAGTGTAAGCCGATTAATTACTGCAAACAAAAAAGAATTCAAAGTTTATACAGTTTAGAAATAAATCAAATTAACGGTGTTGCATAAAATATGAAAATATGGATGACATTCACATCATTCATAGCGATCTAACAATTTGTAAAAAGGTTTGTTACGAGGGTCACTATTTAAGTTTTTTCAAAAACATATATAAGACAATGGGGTTTCATCGAAAATGGTTTTATTGTTTTTCAAAATATTCGCCATGATGATCAATACACTTTTGCATTCGCTCGAACCATTTGTCATAGCATTCATGCCACTCCGAAAGTGATATCTCCAAAACGTGTGTTTTGAACGCATCAACTGCTTCTTCGGGCGATGAAAATCGTTGACCACGCAGTTTATTCTTCACGCTCGGGAATAAAAAGAAATCGTTGGGTGCCAAAACATACTGAGAAAAATATTAATCTCCTTCAAAACTACTAGATGTAAGAATATAATTATTTTGTATTTATTTAAAATATATTCAATAAACCACCAAGGCGAAGGAACGCTGTTCGGTGCAGTTATTATTATTATTATTATCAAATCAGGACTGTACGGCGGATGACCCATTAAATCGATCTTTTGACCGGTCAAATAATCGACTGTTTGATGAGATGTGTGAGAGCTCGCATTATCATGATGAAGAATTATTTTGCGACGGCGGTTGTTTTTTCTTATTTCACCAAACACTTCGGGCAAACAAATGGTGGTGTACCAATCAGAATTGACGGTCTTACGAGCCTCTAGTGGAACTGTTGCCACATGACCACTTATCGCGAAAAAACAGGCGACCATTTTTGTTGGGTTATCTTCACTTTGAAAGACCCATACAGTCGACTGCTGTTTAGTTTCGGGCTCATACGCGTAGATCCATGATTCGCCACCAGTGACGATAAAATACACGGATTTTGAAACACCACGATTGAATTTCTTGAGCATTTGTTTACACCAATCGACACGAGCCTTTTTTTGAGCGATTGTCAAATTATGTGGTATCCAACGAGAGCAAATCTTTCTGACAGCTAAATGTTCATGTAAAATCTTAAATACGCTGGTCGCACTAATGCCCAGGGATGCCTCAATCTCGTGATATGTTACATGACGATCTTCCATTATCATATTTCTGACAGCATCGATGTTTTCTGGTACAACAACTGATTTTGGACGACCTTCGCGGAACTCGTCGATGAGCGATAGGCGACCGCGCTTGAATTCGTTGTACCAATTATAAATTGTCCGAAGACTTGGTACTTCATCGCCAAAGGCCAAATGAAGTTGATCAAAACACTGTTGTTGTGATACACCCAATCGAAAGTGGAAAAAAATAATCGCTCGAAAATTTTCACGAGTAAAATTCATTTTTTGGCTGAGACGCAATTTACATGTTACGGTAAACAATACAAATAACGATCGAATGACAAAACGTTCTGAGAACGTTTATGCTACAAAATGTTAAACTTAACGAATATGACAATGGTTTGCATCGGGCAATACTAAAACATACATATTGAAGAAACTTAAATAGTCGCCTACGTATGATTTTTTTTTAAATCGTATACATGTTTCAACTTTGCATTTTTTTTTTGTTTGCAGTAATTAATCATCGTGAAAACTTGTGAATCTTATTTTCTTGCCAAAATAAATAATCTCACCAAATTTAAAGAAATTTTAATGCGAATAAAGGGTACCTCCCATACAAAAGTCCAAACTTTTTGTGACTTTTGTATAAAAAGTGCATCGAATATTATTTGTATCGCAAAACTAACGTCATATTCGGATTCCTCCTGCCAAAAAATCCCCCAGTACATATTTTTACAACGGAGAAAAACATTTTTTATGAATTTTAAAAATAGTAAATTTCATCAAAATTTGAAAAAACATGTATATCGCCTAGGCCTGGCGCGGTGTGAAAATTTATTTTTTTCTTAATTCGTCGCCATATTCGTGTTCCTATAACCATCCTCAAGAGGTCATGAGGGTACTTTTTTTGATTATCAAAAAAAAGTCAAAATCGAACCACTCTAATGCAGATGCTTTTTGAAATTTTAAGGGTTATTGACACGATATTCTGTATAAAACCAACGACACCATATATGTCGTTGTATAGGCGAATAATTCATATTTTATATATGAGTCAAATTCATTTCCAGGACTCATAATTTCATTCACATTTTCGTCCGTCCAATAAAACTCGTTTGGGTGATTTATCAATCATAAAATGTGTTACGATGTATGTGTTATTTATGGCGATTGGTATAATAAAGATTGTGTTTCGAGAGTATCTCAAAACTAACCTTAGATTCGGGTTTCCCGTGCCAGACAAAAAATGAAAATAAAATTTCGTTAGTGTTTTTTACGAGTCCAAGTTTTATATCGCTCAATCAATATCACCGAAAATTTTAACCAGATCCATCCCCGTAATCATCAGTTATCTCATAAAAATTAGCCCCTGAATATATTCCCGTGTATGATGCAAAGTATGGACATTTTGACAACACTCCACAGGGCATACTGCGCATGCCACATAGCGGATAACATTAATATGTGCCAAAATCCGTTCCGAATGTGCTTTTCACATGAGACATACTGTCAAAGTACCCAAAGCAATACCCGATGTATGGATGTTTGATACGAGTACAAATTTGTATAAACAAAACTGGGAGAAAGAGAGAGAGATTGATGTATCGGAGGTTTTTCTTAATTAAGAAATTTGTAGCTTAAAACTTTTCATTGATTTTAAACATTCAAATTCTTTTTCCCCCATTTTATCAATTTTTTTTCTCTTTTTTCCGTTTTCAAGTCCTTGCAAGGCCGGGTCAAACCGTTTATAACGTCTATCAGTTTGAGGCCGGTTTGCATTGTTATCGCCGTAAACGCAAGGTGGGTTACACTGACGGGCCCGATTATCTAAGATTCGATGATGCTCGTCTAGTTAAATTCCGCCCCATCGAAGGGAGCGAAGATTCCGACATTATTTTAAATGAAATAGTAGAGTTGACTGGAGCTGAAAAGCCGTCTGAGGTGGATAGAGAAGCTTTTGTCCTGCGGCGGTCGAGCAATTTGCCGCCGGGGTGGAAACCCGACTCTCTTGATGACCTCTCACCCGTGATAAGGGACCCTTATTGCACATTGTGAGCCATCATTTTTCGTATATTTAAACTCAAGAGATAACGGGGGAACGCACAGTTTTTGTTTTGATGCAAGTCTAATACAACGTAAATTTTGAAAGTGATTCTTAAATATTTTTTCAAAAAACACAAAAAATGACGGGCACCACGAAAAGAAGTTATGTTTGGGCGTATAAACAACGATCCATACCAGGAAATTGTTAGACTGCGTCGAGAACTTTCATTATTTAAACGTCGACATGAACGCGATCGGCAAACAATCAACAATTTGCGGAATTTGCTACGGACTCTAACAACCCAGCAGGTGGAGCCTCGTGTGGATGAAAGGACACCAGATGAAGAACCATCAACACAATGAAAACCAACAAAATGATTCCAAAAAACCAATTGAAATAAAATAAATAAATTATACAGTTTAAAAAATTCATATGGTGTTTTGTAAAAAAAAAGATACCAAAGTTGCAAAAAAGGTACAAAAAAAGCTGGACCGAAGACATTTGGTGGTACCACTCCTTCATCTCATGAAAAAAAATGATGAACACAAAAAAAGTCATTTTTTCATTTTATAAATAATTACTCGTATTTTATTAATTGAAGAGAAATAAATGATCAATTTTTCATTCTCTGTGTTTTTATTTTTTTCATTTTTTATTCACTTTTTTTTTCCTCTTCTACACAAAATTCGCTTTTTTTCCCTTTTCCCACACCATATCTGCGCGATGATGGAAAATATGGGAATTAAATCCGACCATCGGTGAATGGGTTTTTATTTTTATTGGTAAAACAATTTATCATCTGCTCCCAGCTATGCACTGTACATCGATGGTCAATATTAAAATTTTCAGCGTGGGTACCATTTATTTCCGTTGGCTTCAACACCTTATAAAATTCCGCTGCAACTCTTGATGTTTCCACGGCATTGGGGTTGAAATGTATCACGGAATATTTATGGTTGGTTTTGTCAAATTGTAAAAACATTGCCATATCATGAACAGTAGTTCCAATATTTACAATTAAGGTGTAATCACAAAAAGATCCGATATGGTGACACATCGCTTGTATACATCAGTTTTTGGTTTGTTTTGCACGATGATACCACAATAAAAAGCCACCTTCAATTTTTTATTCACGAAAAACAAACTACGTTTTGGGCGGTCTGGTCTGCTAACTATGGACTTTACACCAGATGTTTCTTTCAAATGATCAACGATATACTCAAATGCCTCCTCCCAGCCGGCTGATGCTAATTTTCTCCATGCACTATCCATTAACTTTTTACTCGACATTTTTATTTTATCCAATTTTAGATGTTTTTACGAGAAAACCAAATTTTAAACTAACCATTTCATCAATAATGTTTAAAACGAGAGGCAAAAATGTCATCATAGCAAAAGTCATTACAAAAATATCCTTAAGTCAAAGGTCACTTGAAAGTAGGTAGAAAAATGGTTCAAGTGGACTTTACACTCAACACCCAAAAACATATGAGCCGTTTTTTTTGTTTTGAAACATGAGTATCAGTTTGTTTTTTCGTGTCATAACGCATAGTGTATCACGATTACCAAATAATAGATCCGCCATATTAAAACGTATTACGAAATCGAAATATAAAATATTTGACATCTGACAATTTAATGTGTTTGTTGTGAAAGTGTAAACCGGTGTAAACTATAAACAAAGGAAAATGGTAATTATTTGTTTTGAGATTTTTTGTGTTGAAAATGTGTTTAAATATGTTTCTCGTGTTTTTGTTTTTTCATGATACAAATATTGTTTTTGTTTTTTTTTTGCAGACAATTAATTGGTCGAGTTTTCAAAAATTTATCGGTGATGATTTTCCCGATTGTGTGAAGAAGTTTTTGTATGTTTGTGGTTATGATACACTTTTTTCACTTGGCGAAATAACCGACAGTCATATAATAAAAATGGAAATTTTTATAAATCAAAATCACATGGATACAATTAAAGCATTGAATTGTTGCTATTCAGATGAATACAAAAAGAAAAATAAATTTCAATTTTTGCCCGGACACGTAGCAATTCTTTTGGCCATACCAAAATATGTTGAAAAGTACAAGATTGCTTTTCAAACATCAGGTATTGAAGTGAATGGAAGATATTCATTCATCTTGGAAGAAATGTTGCGTACAGCAGAGTCGAATTTATTCAAAGATCCAAATCATGCCGCGTATTCAGACTCAATTCGATATTTTGCTACTTATATTTTCCTGTTATGTGGACGATCTTGTTACAAAATGCTTCGTGAAAACCTTCCATTGTATGTAGTTGTTTTAAATTATTCAATTAGATTAATATGTATGTATGCTGCTTATTTCACAATTCTTATTAATGGATTTATTGATTGTATTTTCTGAAACGTATTTTTTTATTGAATCTAGTGCGATGCATTGCTAGCAGCAAATATCCACTCGTGGAAGGTCATGTTAGAGCAAAAGAGTTGTCGGAATATCTGGATGGTTTGAAAACGACAAAGGTTGTCTGGCTATCCGAAGACGCCACAGCAATTGTGAGCAAAGTTGTTTACGACCCAATAACCAACCAATTGATTGGAATTGTGCTGCCGCATAATAAAGACACCGGTTGCCCTATACCGTTTTCATATATGGCAAGCGATGCTGAAACTATAAAAGAACATTTGACAAAAGACAAGTCAAATGTCGTTTACTTGGTAATGGCTCAGCCGCTTGATGAGCGAATCCCGCCATTTGTTCTACAAATGTTTGGAAGCTGTAATAAGTTTGATGCATCGGATATCGTAAAACGTTGGGATTTTATTGAAAATGAATTGAAGAAGTATATATTTAAACGCAAATGTTATAACGCTATCAGTACTATTTCTAATCAAAACGTACTTTTAATTTTTAGATTTGGAATAGAGGTCGCGGGTCGATCTACAGATGGCGATCCAAAATGTCTATCAGCTATGTGTTATCAAATTGTTAATCACGCATATGGACCGATCTATATTCAAGACATGATCCACATAGCCACAAAACTGCGAAACCGTTTGGTTAATAAGTTTCTAAAACTTATGATGGGATCGTACGACGTTTCATCTAAACACCTAATGACGCTCATTCGAAATGTCCAAAAAAGTGTACATGGTATAACCGTTTCTGATGCTTCGCCCGTCGACCGGCAAAATTTTGCTTCAGCAGAAAGAATTACTGAAGAAAGAGTAACCACGGCATTGGAACAAAATGTACAAGGCTCTAATGGAACCATCAAATATTTAAAATTGTGTCGTGATATTACGTCGAGTTTTTTGGATCAACATATCACACCATTGGAGAGAGTTTTACGCATGTATCGCTCTGTTTATTTCCTTCGTATATGGCGGAAATTCATCATTGCATCAAGATCTCAGCATTTGGGTAAAAAATGTATATAAAAAAATGCTTATGATTGCATTGAGATCAACGCGAGAGGCTTGATCGAACTCATAAAGAGATTTCGTAATAAACCAGAACTATTTCTACCTCCAATATTTGATTCACAGACGTGTGAAAAAGCCTTTAGACAATTGAGAGCTATGGGAACTGTAAATTTCACAAGAATAAATTTCTCATTGTACGATTTGCTTTACATGATTCGTCGGACTGAAGTCCAAAATGATATTGCCTATTTTCACCTAGACGCAGACAAAGTTGTGTTTCCACTATCACATAAACGAAGTAAAAAAACGGATATACATGATTTACCGTCTGATGCTGAAATAAATGAGACACTGATTAAAGCAAAAGAAGCAGCCGTGCAAGATGCACTCGCTTTCGGTATGTTTTCGGATGATATCGATGGATATGAATTTAAAACTAATTTGGATTCAACAACATATGATGATAGCGATGATAGCGAGATAGAGTTTGACGACGAAATAATCGTAAATGTTGCAAATGGTGAAGATTTTGGTGATACCAATACCGCTGTAATGTCTGCAGATCAACAATCAAACTCTGAAAACATTGATCCCCGTTCGCCATTGGTTTCTGTCGTCGATGATCAGGGTAATAAAGCAATAATACGAAAAAGCTATTTAATTTGGATGCTAACGGAGCCAGGTATAGGTTTGAGTAAAGATCGTTTAAGACGTGTTCGTGTAGCTAAGAAAAAGAGAACCAATGTTAATGAACCAAACGAAATTTGAAATTTACTACACCCAACGTGGTCAAACATATTCATATAGAAATACTTTTCATACTTTATTATTCTACATATTTTTTTATTTCGAATTAAGAATTGAATTTCAGAATAAAGAAAAATTTCACAAACAATCCTAGTAATAATAAATATAGAATTCTTGTTCCGTTTATTTTTGTTTCAATGTGAGAACAGATTTTTTATGATTCGTTGATTGAATAAAACACATTAATTAAATAAAATATTTTTTAACAGAGCAAATTTGAATATTTTCCCTCAATTTCCATTTAGATTTATCCTTTTAATATGAAGCAAATTTGAAAAAAAGAATCAAACTTGAATTAAAGGAAGGTTTTGATGATAATTAAATAATATAAATCAAATAAAACAGTAACTTGAAAAGTTCAACACGAAGACGTTTCGCCTCTAAAGGATTCCATTATTGAGAAGTTTTACTTTAAAGATAATTTGTTCGATTAGTTAGACAGTAATAATTTGAGGTTCATTTGGCCTGAAATACTTGATAACAATAATAAACAAAAATAACGAAGAAAGAAAAAAAAATAACTTAAATTAAAATCGCGTATGCGGTCTAGAAAGTACCCATTGAATTTTATTTTTAAATTTTCCAACCATGGTTTGCAGGGTTGTACTGTCAATTCACAAATGTCAAATTAAGCTGCGTGCATCGCCTGACAGTTTGTTTCAATTGTTATTTTACCGCTCAACAACAAGCATCAAACACCCAATCTAGTATACATCGGTATTTAGCACTTAGTAAAAAACTATTTTTAATAGAAGTGAATAGTTCTTTGAATTATCGTTTATTTTATGATGAACTGTCCCATTTGCAAAGAATTGCTTTTCAGTGACCGGTTCGCGCATATTTCTATGCCTGATAGCTATGCTAAGCATAGCGGAGACGCAAGCCGCAACGCACCCGTCGCCATTCGATTCGAGCTATATTGTATGCGCACGGTCATTTGCATAAACGAACATGTGCATTGTTCATATAGAGTGAACGGCGAAGCGTCGGTTGCGTTTGCGGCTATGCTTGGCATATCTATGCTACCTAGCGTATTTAGGCAAGCATAGAAATATGCGCGAACCGGCCACTGTTGCTTTTTGGCAACAGTAAAAAAATCAAATCCACGAATTGCGGACATTTATTCCACGATGATTGCATCGCAATGCATTTCAAGCAAGGGTAAGTGTGTTTAAAGAATCTGAAATACAGAATTTCTAAAAGAATGAATGAATAATATCTTTTAAAATTTGAAAAATAGCAAAAATTCTTGTCCATTGTGCCAAACTCGAAAGATTCAACGTGGACTACGTCCAATATACGGAGCACAAACAGCGGAAACAAACACTACCGCATCAAATGGAATAGTAGGCCATGCTGCAAGTACATCGGGAATTTCGATTTCAAATGCACCAAGTTGTACTTTAGTTCGTCAGCAAGTTGGTTATGATGGAGAAAAATCATCTCAAAACCTGACTGATTGGTTGGTCAATTGGTTCACTAATGCTGGTCAAAATCAAGCAAATTCATCGTCAAATGCGTCGAACCAAGACAATACAACAGGTAATGGTGGTTGTTTCGGCTGTTAATTATGAATAAATACAAATCTGTTTTGATTCCAACAGGTCCGACAAACATTGAAACCGAGCAAAACATGGAAATGGCTACATTCATCGTTAGATGCGTCGAACGAAGACAATGCAGCTGGTAATGAGTAGTTGTTTCGGCTATTAATTATGAATAAATACACCTATTTTTTTATTCCAACAGAACCGACAAACATTGAAACCGAGCAAGCCATCGAAATTATGGAAACGGCTAGTGATTTATCGTCAGATGCGCCGAATCAAGACAATACAACAGGTAATGAGTGGTTTTTTCGACTGTTAATTATGAATAAATACATCTCTTTTTTCATTCCAAAAGGTTCGGAAACCATAGAAGCCGAAGGGACCGAAGAAGCAAACGAAACTGTGGAAATGTTGAACAATTCACCGTTGAACCAAAACATTTCCCAAAATTTAGCAAACATTCAAGCTATGCGTGCTGTACGCTGGGTATGAGCTCACCACCAACCGTGGAACACGTGGACCTCCCACGTCGATCAAACCGAATTTCAATGCCCATGCATCGATATATTTATGGTGTCGTTTTTTGCACTGTCTGCAAAAAACAATTTCGTCAAGATATTGCTACTGGTTGCTATGATGGTGAAATTGTTTGCTCTATCGAGTGTTTCAAACGTGCCTAAATTGCACCAACAATTTTTGCATAAACCTTTCATCTTCTTTCTTCTTTTGCTATTTTTTTTATTACAAACGTACATTTATATGTATAAATTCATGATGATTCTTTTTAATTCTGAAAGTAACTTGAAGTAAATAAAAAAGGTGCAAATTTTCAATGAAAAAAAAGTATTTCTACACAGAAACATAAAAATTATATTTTTTATTAAATATTAAATAAATATCACAAAAATGTAAATTGTGTAATAACTCGAAAAACAAGGCAGATGATTATTGATTTTAATGTTT
>NW_022199636.1:0-1558 GCF_009176525.2 Contarinia nasturtii | reverse complement strand
TTCACAGAGAATCCGTCCGTCCGTCCGGGCACTTATGGCCCCTACCCAATTCGGAGCTCCGTATTTCCGCACTTCGAAATGAATAGTAATTAATCAAATAATGAATTTGGAGCTCCGTTGTTCCGTAGTTCCGCCAAGGGGGTAGAATTATAAAATTTTGAATCACATTATCGTGATTTTTGCTTAATGTGAAACGTAGTTTTATACATTAAGCTATGGAATAGTAAGATATATATATATATATATGTTTGTTCAGTGATTTTAGAGAAAACCAGAAAAGATAGAGAGTTCGGGTTTTCGGCATTCGATAGGGCATGAAAAACCCTCCAGACGTATTTTTTATTTTCCCCATAAGTGCTCCCCATTTAATTTTTTCATTCATGGACCCTCTTTTTTGGATTCCACTTTGAAAAATATTTCGATTCCACTCACCATTTATTGAGTGGATAACGAATGGATTCGGGTGGAATTACGTTTCTCCGCAACTTTATTGGGTGGATAAAAGATGGAATAAATGAGTTTTACTTCAGTGTTAATTTGATTACTTTGGATCTAGATGAAACTTGTTGAAAAAAAGTTGGAGACACCCGCGGTACCAAATTGTTTTAGATTCCTTATAAAATTACCTTTCGAATGGTATATAAATTATGGAGTTTCTGGCAGGTTTGATGGCGTTTTACGCTGGCCGTTTGGCCGAAATATGAAAAATTGTGAGAAAAATCGGCTTCCGAATCTTATTGCAAGCAACCTAGTTCTATGATTTTGATGAAACTTTGCCAGATGATAGCTCCTGAAGCCCTCTTTCCAACGGTATATAGCTTATTAGCCAATCAAACTTGTGAATGTGTTTCCCAGGTGGCCGTTTGAGGCCAAATTAGTAAAAATATTGGCAAAGTCAACTTTCAAGGGGAAATTTATTACTTTTCCGCACACCCACAGTATTAGTTTTCCGCTGGTGCGGCTTTTTATTACTGGTGTGATGCCCACTCTGAGAAAACTCAGATGATAAAATTCAAAGTAATCAGAGCAAAATGCCATTTTTTCACTTTAACCGCAACACATTTCTTTGCGGGTTTGACTGCATTTTAACATGTGACAAAATATCTCCATGTTAAAATGACTACAAAATGCCATTTTAACATGGAGATATTTTGTCACATGTTGAAATGCCGTTTTACCCGCAACACATTTCTTTGCGGTCTTTACCCTCATGTTAAAATGGCATTTTCCTCTGATTACTTTGAATTTTAACATCTGAGTTTTCTGAGAGTAGTTTATGGGGTTTACTGCCTTTCCAATCAATCTTGGAGTATGGCAGTTTAGTATGGCTACCGTACCATAGCATTCACAAGAACAAAATTGAATCTTGCCTTCGTCAATTCTCAATGTTTGCACTCAAGGAGTATCCAAACATCTCGAATGACTACAAAATTTCATCGTACAGCGCTCGCCTGGGCAAACTAAACATGCAATCACTCGAAAGGCGCCGTATAAATGCATCAATTTTATTCATATTCGACTTGATGCAAAACAACGTTCACTGCCCATCACTGAAGAC
>NW_022199635.1:0-2394 GCF_009176525.2 Contarinia nasturtii | reverse complement strand
TCAACGCACAAGTTGTCAACATCATAAATACTATGTTGAATACATTCACCGTCCGCCCAACCCGTACTATACCAACGCCATTGGACGTGTACTTCCCAACCCGTACTATACCAACGCCATTGGACGTGTACTTCCCAAATGTCTGCACCTTGAAGCTTATTCGAGTCGACGCCGAACCGATGTGTTTCAAAACACATTTCGTACACTTACAGTATTTGAAAATCGTCAGACTTCCCAAAAATTTTGAAGTGCAAGATATCATTGACATGTTGCAATTGAACCCACAACTGCAGAAGTTGGTGTTGGATACCGATTACTTGGGCATGGGAAAATTGAGCGATGAAATTGTCATGAAGATTATCAAGGCGACACCGTTGTTGGAGGAGTTTGCATTTCCAAAATTCAAACTATTGCTTGCAGCCGCAATTCAATTGACGTACAATTGCAAATCGCTGAAGAAGATGTACTTCGCAATGGATACTGAGACCGAATTTAACGATCTGCAGAAAAATCTGAGCAATGGATGGCAAGCGTTCTGTCTAAAACCACCATTCAACGTAACAGTTGAGAAAATAACCAATTGATTGATATCAATCGTACTGTTCCAACAACTACTGCCGAAAATAGTACTCGATACCATTATTTAAAAATATACTTATTTCATTATTTCTATTCAATTATCATTTTGTAATACTCAATTTAAATAAATACAGAAAAAACTAATGTGAAAATACTCCATATAAAATACATCGAACCTTAACGAGTTCATGTTTTCTAACTGTTAAACGAAATCAAATCTTTACAGAAAATGAAATAAAACGACACAAATTCATTTGATCTATTGAAGCATTTATTGTTTAATTGTTTTCTATAATTGAAAAGCTTTTTATCAAGAAAATGATGGTTTGAAAAAGAAAACTTTGAAATGATTGAACATTTTGCAGCCACTGTAAAACATAGAATTTTAATTTGGAAACGCACATTTTCCGAACTCCTACTCTAGGAAAGATACTTTTTCGGAGTTTAAACACAGAGACACTTATATTCATGATCAATTTTCCGGATTTTCGATGCCTGGTTTTGAGATGAAGCCTCTTTTCCTTTGTATTAAGTGTGTACCGTGCTTGCATAGCAATTGAACACAAGTACTTGAGATTGTCAAACTTGTGGCGTATGCACGATTCTGCATGTCAGCGTTGGTTATGGTATGTCACTAACATATATTTTGATGAAAAGAGGTCGCTGTTCAAATGAATATAACAAGTTGGTTCGCTAAAGACTGAAGAAAAGCAATAAAAACACAATGGGATCAATTCAACAAAAGGAGAGAGAACATTTTATTTGCAATGTAATGATAATTGTAAAAAACATTTGGTGTTCTGTATGATTTTTGGTTCTTCAGAGAATTTTTTTTTCTTCCTATACAAATGCACTCAATGTGAAATCACATCGGATAATAATGAACGTGATTTAATCGACCACTTTGAAAGATTCAAAGTTTATTGAATTCCAATCCAAAAATGGGAGAATTACTGAACCGAACGGCTACAATCGTCTATTTGTTTTCGATTTTTGACTTATAAGCTTTCGATTGGAATATTCGTCGTTTTGAATCGAAATCGAATGCAAAAAACAATTTCGAAATGTTCCACTCGTCACCGTCAGATAGTAGCTGTATTAGTTGTTTCGTTGTGAATGTGACTGCATCAATCATCAATGCTGAAAGATTTGGCATAGATCGAATAATCAAGACCAAGTCATTGTAGGTCATGCTATTCAAATCGAAAGCCATCATGTTCAGTTCTTTGACCATTTTGTTTTCTTTGATAAAATTTAAAACTTTATCATTGAAACCGGTTCCACCGAAAAAGAACAGTTCTTCCAGTTTTGTGAACAAAAATAGCCACCGGTATGCAGCCACTGCTTCTTCTTATTTACACTATGGGTGCAGCCATATTGGCATATTCATTTTTAAATAAGTGCGTTTAATGGAATATCAAAAATGCAAAGTACTAAATAGTACCACACGCAATGTTGAAATGAAAACATTTGCTTGTGAACAAAGTTTGTGAATACAATGCAGGACGAAAGAAATCATATATTTCTGGATTACAGTTATTCTAGGTAAGAAAAAATAAAATAAAGTAAAGTCGAAAAATATGTTTAATAATTTGTTTGCAACTAATAGCAATATTGTGGCAAAAGATATTTCTGTCGGCTGCAAAAATATTCTGTGCCGATAAAATTATTCGTTTTCTTGGCTTATTGTGCAGTATTCCATTTACAGTTTTTTTTAATCGACTTGTATAGGCGCCGATAAAATTTTACACAGCTAATTTTATTCTTCTTATTTTTAATACAAAAAGTACTATTTATTTGATTATTCACACATTA
>NW_022199634.1:0-4276 GCF_009176525.2 Contarinia nasturtii | reverse complement strand
GGGGGGGGCCAGCGACATGCACCTAGCAGTCTAGTAGCATCATAACTCAAACGGGCGTCTTGCAATAGGTAAATTAACCTGAGCAACGAGAATTTATGGATATTACTGAAAAGTTGACCTAGTATGCTCCCCGTACAAATCCAATAATCCAATAATCCAATCATAGTGCATTTTTTTAGAAATTTGCAACTGAGAAAATTTTAATAAAATTTCTATTAACATTCTAATAAAAAATCCACTAAGACCTAATAATTAGTAGTTGTTAGTAGCTAGTAAAATAATAATTATTACTTCTTAGTGGCTACTAAGAACTACTAAGTAATAAAATAATAAAAATGATGAAACTAATAAACTAATAAAAATTCTACTAATTAGTAGAAAAATTAACACCTATGCAAAGAATCAATTCACTTCGTTGTTGATTTCATCCGGACATTGCGATATCATTCACATCAGTGTGAAATTGTGATTGTTGTGTTTGATTAGATTGAGATGATTGTGATGCATGATCAGCAGAATTTACGGCGTGAAATCCAATAACATTGATTTACACAAAATGTTTTACTTTAACTTGATTTCACAATGAAACTAAAAATAAATTTAAACAAATTAAATTCTCTTACTTGAATGCATTTCGAGATATTTATGCGTCTCATCTTCAGCATCACGACTAAAACGGTATCAGCATTGGCTAGTACACAGCTCTTTACAAAACACAAAATATAAAAACAAAAACACGTGGTAACAACAATAATTCGGTAATTGTACATTAAATGATTATTCACGATCTCAGTGTGTTGATTCACGATCTCAATTTTTTCACGATCTCAACTTTTTACGATCTTAGTTTTTTCACGATCTCAGTTTTTTAACGATCTCAATTTTGATGTCCGAGTGTTAGTGAAAAATAAAGAGTTTTACAGGAGGTAGTTGCGTATTTTATTAGCTAGTTCCAAATAATATTTGTTCGATTTTTCAAGCCTTTCAATCGGCGTAAAGTTTGAGACCAAAAAATATGTTCGGCATCGATATATTCTTTAATTTATTAGCAGAAGTACTCGCAGAAGATTTTTCACACTTTCATGATGAACCCATTTGAAAGTATTCTATTTTCTAACAAAACACTATAAAAAAAATATGTCTGACGTTAATTTTGCCATAAAAATTAGTTTTGAAACACATTTCATACAAAAGTCACAAAAAAATTGGGCATGATGTATGGTATCGTAAGGAGGTGAAAAAAATAACATTCGGAGAGTTTGGAGAAATTCCAACCAAAATTAAGGCTTCTTGAAAATTTTGTATGGGAGCTCCCTAGTACCTAGGTACCCCTAATTATGATTGAAATTTCTTCAAACTTTCAGAATGTTCTTTTTTTGTGTAAAAAAATAGTCTGTGTAAAGTTTCACGTCATTACAGTGGCATACAGGCATGGCTCCCATACAAAATTATTAAAACAATAGGACTGATATCATGTGTGTTGCATATGATGTAAGATTACAGAAGATTCTTATCAATTATAAATAAATAGTTTACTTATCAGTTTATTCAAGCAATATATGACACAAAATTTAATCAGCAAATCATCTCTAAATACCGAAAAAGGCAAAAAGCAAAAAAGGTCATCACTTTCTCGTCAAAAAATCTAGCAAATCCAAGGAGTTCAGTGGGGGAAAACCCCGAAAATTACAATATGTACTTTCAAGAAGAGAAATGCAATATAATGATAACAGTTGTCCTATTGTTTTGATTTCCTATATGATAAATATATATGAAGTAGTTATATAGTAAAACAAAAAAAGTGAACATTTTCAATTTATATGAGGAAATCTTACAAAAATTCAAATTTATTCATATTTTTCATAACATTCCATCAAACTACAAAAATATCTAATGACAATTGAAAAAAAACTTTAAATTCAAATCAAGTTAAAAGCGACTGATTTCTACTACATTAATAATTAAACTGAAAACAATGTAGCCAAAACCAAAATATTTACTGAAAATACAGGCGCACTCGAACTACTTTAATTATCTGTTTTCTTTTTTATTTAACCATTGCAATGGATTGATATTTCACATGAGATAAAATACGTAATGATTTCCATTCCTTTTCAAGTTCTTTGCACACCTGGTCCAAGATGGGTTTTAAATATTTATTTTCTGTCATGAAAAAAACATTAAATTCCTTTAATTTCTGGTTATTTTTGACAAATGTTAATATCTCTTCAACTCCAACAGCATTATCACAAAAAATATCCACCGAAATAAAATTAGCCGCTCTCGATAATCTCAAGACGCCTGGTCCGTCAAAATATGCAGTAGGTCCGTCTCCTTGTGTGTATGTATTGATTTGATTCAAGTTCTTATTGCTTTCAATGAATGTAAACCATTCGTCCGTAACTTTATTACCACCATTATGAATTTCTAGATATTCAAGCGGCTTAAAAATAAATTTTTCACCATTAAAACCATGAGTAGAATCTGAATGTATTTTAACACGTTTCACATTTTCGAAAACAAACGGCGAGCCTTGGTAGGTTTCATTAAATTTATATGGTACTCGGAAGGAAAATTCTTCAAGTTGTGGATAAGAATCGCGCACAGCTGCAAGAAAATCTATGCTTCCTTCTAAGGAACCCAGTTTCTGAATTTGCGGATTTTTCTGGAAAAAATTACTATAGCCACCGTTAAAATGATAGGCCGAAAAATCAATCAAGTGTGGATAAATACGATCAAAACTTCCTCCTTCATAATACTCTTCTATATTTAATATGCTTAGGTTTGGGAATACAATAGTTGGATCGATAGATATATCATTCCAAACATAATTATTCCCAAAAATAGTCAAGTTCTGAAGGTTTTTGAATGGCTGAGAATTTTTAAAAACACCCGGTTTTAAATAAAATAAAAGTGTTTTCAAAGATTCAGCACAATATTTATGAAGATGTCCACCAATTTCCTTGCATGTGTTCCATTCAATTTTATGGCAGTCAACCCAGAGGTTATCGTACTTGGATCCAAAAGCTTTTAGAAAATTCTCAGCTAGATCGGATGAAATGCCAGTTACGTTTCCAAAGAACGTTTCAAAAACTCCAGTCTTTCCTTCATCAATTACAATTATTGGTGATTCCCATTTCTTTTTGAATGCACTATGAGCCAGTTCTCTGCATTGATCACTTTTTACAGCCTCTTTTATTTGGTCCTCGATTGACATTTTCTCCAAGTCGTTCGGATTACAATCCACATCGTTTCCGTTTTTTATTGCAATCGAATTGACTAAGTGAATGCCAAAGCAACAGACAATGAGACAAATTTTCAACCTCATCGTGAACCAAAATTGATTTAAATGTTCGCCTCACAAATATCAGTAAAAAACTGAATTATTGTCCAAATGTTAGAGGTATTTAAAGCAAATCGGATGGTAACTATCACGTGAAATTTCTGAATCATACCTCTTCAAGTCGAAATTAATCTCCATACTTGAATTTCAGTACGATATGAGTGTTCTCATTGGAACAAATTTTGACGTCCGGCGTCTGCCCGTGACCGTAGTTGACCGAAACCTTACAGAAACATTCATTGAAAAAGTTTCTTAAAAATAGGCGATTTTCGGCTTTCTGAGGTCGATTTCGGATGGGCGTCGGGTTTCGATCGGACATGAGAACACATTCATATTATTTTATTCGTCACTATTCTTTGCAAGATAGTACAAATAACTGATAATGATAACAACTCGGCCACTTTCATTTTTTTACCAAAATTCTATTGTATTTTTGAAATGATGAATTGTGATGAATCATATATCGTCATTCGCATATTAGTTCACCACTTGTAGCGAACTTAAATTTCGGAATTGTCTCAGTGGCTTCGATACTCAGAATGCGGGTATATGGTTGAGTCATTATTGTATGCACAGATGTATTTTCAAACAGCGAGTTCAGGTAAATAGAAGGAAATAACCATGTACGAGTATTAATAAATTTTCTTAGATACTTTGTTTTGTATAACTTTTTGTTCGCAAAAAATGTATTAATGTATTTTAAATTATTTTTTCGTTGAAAACTTAGAAAATAATTAATTAAAATAATTATTTTTTAAACATACAATGACCTGTCTGGAATGGCGATGATTAATTTTATCATAAAATATGTTTGACCATGGTTTTTGCACTAGCGAATGTATCTAATAAGTTAAAAGGCGTTAGAACATTTTGAGCTCTAGGATGGATGTTTGGTTCACATACCGAGTGTTTGGTTCGAAAAAATACGCCTAA
>NW_022199633.1:0-5141 GCF_009176525.2 Contarinia nasturtii | reverse complement strand
CTTTTTTTTAGTTTTCGCCACATTCGATTTATCTTTGATGGTTTCATCTGTCGCATCCGAAGCATTGTCGGTTTGTTCATCATTATTCGATTGTGTTTGTGAATCAATTGTTATGACATTTTGTGTGTCATTTACAAATTGATTGCCTTCAATTATTAATTTTAATTCATTTTGAACCACATCGATAATTTTCTCACCAACAAATTTCATTATTTTTGCTTTCTCGTTGTTTTGCCGCTCATTTTTGTTGTCTTTGCATATATTGCAAGTGACAGAAAATGGTGATTCTGCTTCAAACAATTTGTGTATTGCTTGCATTTTGTTTTGATCACCTTGCAATTTGATTTTTCCATCGTCCTGCATGGTGACTAATCCAAACCCAATCAAAAATTTCGCTGCAAAAGGTGATGGCAAGCATTCGAAAAATACTTTCCTTTTGCAATGACTGCAAAATAAAAATTGGCCTCCAAATCGTGATCCGTTGCATTTATTTTCATCACAACAGTGAGCGCTATCCATATTAAATTTTACTTATGATTGCCTCAGCGATTACGAAAATAATTGTGCTATAGTGCAACAGATGTCGCTGTTCACTGTGAGTGTTTTGCTGGTTCTATGTAGGTTATGTTTACTACCCAAAACACAAGTCACTCACATACACAATTCACCAATTGATTTTTCTATATTTTTCACACTTTTCTGCTATTCTCCACTTTCCCCGTATGCAGCGAGGCTTGTTATTGCTATTTGTGTTGTTTTTATTGCAGTTTTATTTACTTTTCTATTTTAATTTTTAATTTCAATGATTTTTAATTTGCACGGTAAAAAAATTGCAACCTGTCAAGTCAGCGGTGACGTTTTTTAGAGTCAATACAAAAACAATTTTTAATATATGCTCTGAGGAGAATGGCCTGGAACGATTTTAGACTGCCAAAATACGAACACAGGCTACTATTTCTGCAAATGATTACTCTTGAGGAGAGACGCAAGATGGCGCAAGTGTCTTTTATTTTCAAAATTATTCACGGAGATTTAAATTCAACTTATGTTTCAAACAGTATGAAATATTATGATTCAGCACATGATACCAGAGCAACACCACTATTTGATTTACCAATTAGGAGAACTGATTACACAAAATATGAGCCATTGAATTATATGCTTACATCATTCAACGATTTTTATACCAAAAAAATGCCAAACAGTGATGAAAATATAATTGATTTATAAGTTAATTTATCAACGATCAAACTGAGA
This sequence comes from Contarinia nasturtii, assembly GCF_009176525.2. Lineage (NCBI taxonomy): Eukaryota > Metazoa > Arthropoda > Insecta > Diptera > Cecidomyiidae > Contarinia > Contarinia nasturtii. The sequence continues at coordinate 3,884 of NW_022199633.1, read as the reverse complement.
ATAGAAAATTATTTAAAGCAAAACAGATAAATACAAAAATTTGTTATGGATTATAGAAATTTTAAGCAGTTAAAAATTATTATATGAAATTTATATTATTTACATGAGGGGAGCTATAACTTTACATTTTTTCTCTCAAAAATGCTTGATAAAAATCAAATTGTCTTATATTATATTTATTTAATGAAATTATTTTCAATAAACCACCAAGGCGAAGGAACGCTATTCGGTGCAGTTATTATTATTATTTCGCTTTCGTTCTGCCAATCGTCGAATATGGTGCACAACAAGTATTACAATATGTGCGATAAAATTGAATTAATACAAAAACAATTTCTATTGTATGCACCAAGAAGTATGAAATGGAACAGCTATCAATTACCAAAATATGAACATAGACTGTTATTACTGCAAATGATTACACTAGAAGAGAGACGAAGAATTTCGCAAATATTGTTTATCTTTGAAATTATTAGCGGTGATATGAAATATGTATATTTTGCGTCACTCTATATATACGTTAAAGAAATGAAAATCGATACCGCTGACTTTTGGAAAGGGGTTTTTGCATATTTTAGTAGGGCTCGGGCACCAAATTAAGAATCCGCAAAAAAATAAAAAAAAAATTCAAAATTTGGCCGCCAGGGGGCATTTTGAAAAAATCGCTGAAAATTCATTTTTCGAATTTTTTTTGGCCATATTCGGAATCCAGGGAGTGCGTAGATAATGTTAAAAAAAAGATCTAAATATTTCGTTTTCACACGCTGTAAGCGTAACCAAGGAAACATTTGAAATTATATGGTGCCAAAAAGCGACACAAAAATCAAAGCGATGGTGAAATAGTGAAATCTTTATTGCGCAGCAAAATGCAGGATGTCTCATATAATCGGGTTTTCCAGGGGCTGGGAATTTTGAAAAACCCTTTGGGGAGTATGTTGGAGATAAAAGATAGAAAATTTCTATCTGGGCAGAATTTTGAATTTTTCCCCAGGGGGACCCCTTTAAGGGGTGGAGGGACTTGGAGGCACCATATAATTTCAAATGTTTCCTTGGTTACGCTTACAGCGCATAACAGTGAAAGACCCAGGTTCGATTCTGTGTGAAAACAAAATATTTTTTCTCTTTTTATTTTAATTTTTGTTATATTTTTTCGAATTGCTCTATTTATTATGAATGGAAGAATGAAGAAAAAAAATGATTCATCGGTAATTTGCTTCAAAAACAAGACATTTCGCCATAAAATGTTAATAAGATTTAATATGTCTAGTTTCAAAGCAAATGAAAGATAAATATTTTTTTTTTCTTGTTTCTTCCACTCATAAAAAATGGAGCAATGCAAAAAAACTATGAAATAAAAAAAATAAGAAGAAAAAATGAAAGAAAAAAAATTGTTTTCACACGGAATCGAACCTGAGACTTTCAGTGTCATGCACCGTAAGCGTAACCACTGAACCAATGCAATGCTTAAAATTTTGAGGCACCAAATGGATAATTTGAAACTCATGGAATTCATAATTTGCATATACGCAATTAGATGAACTAATACAAATGAGAAATAAAACGTGTTTTTGTGCATAACATTTCATTTCCAATAATCAGAACACAAATACAGCCATAGCATATAGATTATAGCGATTATAGAACGCAGCGTGTATTACAGTGTAATATACATCTGTGATTTTCATTGTGTAGGAACATTGTTTTGTCAACGACTATACATTTCCTATACAAAAATCTTCATCTCTTGCCATTTTGAACATATTAACGGTAACCAAAATACTATCAAAACTATTGATATAAGTAAAAAAGAAATCTGAAAATGTTCTGATATAAATTTTCAGTGACGCGTTCACTCAAATATGTACAAAATGTTATTATTGCGTCGCCTCTTCGCCGCAAAAAATATGGAAACGTATTCTTTTTGTAAACATTTATACACCTGCACCATCTTGCGTCTCTCCTCAAGAGTAATCATTTGCAGAAATAGTAGTCTGTGTTCGTATTTTGCCAGTCTAAAATCGTTCCTGGCCATTCTACTCAGTGCATACAATAAAAATTGCTTTTGTATTGACTCTATTCAATATTCTCACATATTGTCGTAGTGTGGATTCCATATTTCAGATCAATACTCAATAATCGGTAATATAACTGTAAAGTAGAGTCGCTTAATAGTCCAAGGTTCGACAAAATCCCTGCTGTTGAATTTTAACCAAGCCAATCTCGATTTTGCCTTAGCCACAACATGCTCGATGTGTGAATTAAAATTCATCTTCACATCAAGCAACACTCCCAAATCCTTTATTATATTGACTCTTTCTATTTGCACACCATCCACGTTGTAATTATATTCATATTTCACTAATCCTCGATGATATGTTATTAAATTTGTTTTGTTAACATTTAACTTTAATAAATTGCGCCCATAGTAACTGGCTACACGATCTAAATCCCTTTGAAGATGAATGCAGTCATCTTCTGATGTTATACATTTTGAAATTTTGGTATCATCAGCGAATGAAAGGATGCAAGATTTGGTCACGACGAAAGGTAGATCAATCACAAACATGATGAACAAAGTTGCACCAATGGGATCACAGCGAACGGCAGTTCGCGCGAGTGACGAAACCACATTAGTGTGTTGAAAAGTCGAACTCGCTATATATACACGTAATGTCCAAATACAGTATGTTTCATTATAGAGAGAGGTTGATTTTTTATAATAAAACTCAAGAGTTTTACAAAATTATTTTATATACATTCTATTTAGTATCTAAGCTACGGCGCCACAAATTAATATTTAATCCATTCTCCTGCCTTCTCGATCACACAGGCACATCTATTCGGCATACTTTTGCTCAAATTTTCAGCATATTCGCTTTGAAAACCTTTCCACTGGCGCTGAATGAATGAACTGAGCTGCTTCAAATTGCGGTATGTTTTACCACGAAGCCATGCCTTAATAATAGCCCAAAAATTTTCGTTCGGATTGCAATCGGGTGACTGTGGCGGCCAGTCCATTTGTTTAATGTCATTTTCCTCTTTCCAAGCATTGCATAGACGACTTTTGTGTTTTGGATCGTTGTCTTCTAATAGAAGCCAATTCGAATTGTGGTTGCCATAGAACTTCTTAGCGATGGGTAACTGTGTCGATGAATAATGTTGGTTCATCCTCACGGCGCTTGGAATCCCCGTGAATATGGTCAACTTTTCAAAACCAGCTTCACAAAAGCAACCATAAGCATGCACCTTTTTCGGATACTTTACCGTGCGAACGACCATTCTCTTTTGGGCTCTAGACTAGGCATGGGTAGTGCTATTCACCAGCCAAAAGAATGACTCGTCAGTGTATATAACTTCGCTCCAATCTCTTGTTGAATTTTGCTTTGCCCCGTCAGTGCCTTTTTCTTCTGGTTTTCTCTCAAAAGCGGTTTCTTCAATTTACTGCGATAACGAACACCGGCAACATCTAATCTTCTCCTGATAGTAGAGCGCGAGACCTCTATTTTAAGACGGCGTAGCCGTTCAACACCTTGGCTCAACAACATACCTAAATTTTTATCGAACAACTTGACTCTCCGTTTATCTTCCTGTTGCGAGGAGGCTCAGTTTGGCTTCAGATTGGGCTGGTCGTTCACTTTTTTTTCATGCTTATACTGCTGGATTCACTTTATTACGAACCCTTTTGACTTTTTAATGTATTTAGCAGTCGATGTGATCGACATTCTTTGTCCTTTTGGATGCAAATGCAGAAAAACGGCTTCAAACCGTGAATGAAAATGTTCGGAAATAATGTTTTCGTTGCACAACAAACACTGTACTGATTTGAGAGCTGTCATTGTTAATTGGCGTAGTAGCTTAGAGTCTCATATGGCAACACCAAAAAC
>NW_022199632.1:0-3589 GCF_009176525.2 Contarinia nasturtii | reverse complement strand
CCGAAGAAGCAGTTGATGCGTTCAAAACACACGTTTTGGAGATATCAGTTTCGGAGTGGCATGAATGCTATGACAAATGGTTCGAGCGAATGCAAAAGTGTATTGATCATCATGGCGAATATTTTGAAAAACAATAAAACCATTTTCGATGAAACCCCATTGTCTTATATATGTTTTTGAAAAACCTTAAATAGTGACCCTCGTATTTGCATTAAATTGAATATCAAATCGAACATTCTTACATAAAATAATTCGAATTATTGATGAAAATAAAAATGTAAACAGACACAATAGTAGCGAAAAAGCACAGTGTAAAATGCAACAACGATAACATGAACAAACGTTCACTATCGCGACAGTAATGTATTCGTTCAATGAACTCGTTCAAGGTTAAAAACTACAATTAGTCATACAATTGCAGCCATGTAATTCATGCTATTTCATTATGTGATGAAATATAAAGCAAATGTACGAGACGATGATTTATGCTTCTTCGTGAATCGAAGAAACGAGTATATACATGTGAGAGAGAGTGGGAGAAAGAAACTAGAAGAAACAATTGTATGTGTGTGTGTGTAGCGTAAACTATAGCGATGATATATGATTATTTGCATCGCTTCAGTCATTGTTGTTGTTGTTGTTCATAATACATTGTTATGCATGCAGATGGATAAATGTTGCTTTTAAACTTGAATCTCAATGCGATAAAAATTAAAAAATGAAGATTTCGTTTGTTGAACATTGTTTGCAACGAATAAGACAAACCGCTGAAATGAAAAGAGGGACGACGCGGCAGCGAACAAAATATTGTCCACCTAACTTATTGTTATATGGTAGATGTACAGCAAACGGAATAGCGTATTAAAGAATGAAATTGTATATTTTTTAAAGTCATATGTGTGTGATCGAGCATTAAAATAAACAAACCATTCGCATAAATGAAGCAAAAACTGATATGCAAAAATCATGTCTGTACATGTCGTTGATTTTCTTTCTTTGTCCTTCTTCATATAATTAGATAGGTAAGTGAATAGAAACCAACCTGTTTTGTGATCTTAAACTGTGTTCGATGAACTTGGTTCATAGCCGCAAAAACCGATTATGTGTATGTGTGTGTGTGTGTGTCTTGTTCGATCATTCGTATACTTCTTCTTCACGTCTATGGTGTACGGCCATACATTTTGAGTGACTTACATTCTTTTTACGTGAACAAGAGTGATATTTTGTTTACATAGCACCAATCGGCATGCGGAAATACAATAAATTAACCAATTTTTTTGAATTTTTGTTTGTTCTTATGATAGTTTATGAATAAATAAAAGGTTCTGTCGGGCTAACTCAAAATCTATCAAATCGCGACTTGGCTCTGTTTTCTTCTTAATTCGTCATATCTCTTTAGTATGAAAATTCTATATATTAATAAATATTATTTACACATATGAAACAAATTATGTTTTAATTCCAATGTTTGTTGAGACAGTTTCCGATGCATGGAAAATAAAGGGAATTTATGGCTTGTTGACAGCAAAATGAATTTTGTTCCGACCTAATTAGCGATTTTTTTGCCAAATAAAATACAATACAGTTACTCTTTGAGGTGATGCCAGGGACTCGGATTGTAAATACATAAAGAAACGAAACAAAAGTATAAAGATAATTTAACGTTCGGAGAAGGTGATACTCAATTAGATAGGTAAAACCCAGTACGGTTTAAGTTTCATTTAAACTGGCTTTATTCCTTCCATGGATCATATGGTAATAGGCAAAATATTCATTAGAAAAAAAATATACAGTACAATCGAAATCATCACATATTTTCAGATATTTATCATAGTGTTAATTACCAAAGATCTCTGATGGAAGAACAAAACACCGTTCCGAAACGGTTTGAATAAATATTCACTAAAACAAAGGCATTGTAAATGGCTATCAAATTAAAAACCTCTATCGAGGTGAAGAACGAGTGACGATACCAAAATTTGAAACACAAAATTTCTGATATCAATTTTGTGACGAAAATAGTTGGTAGATATATTTTCTGTGTACTATGAATATAAACTTAATATACATTTGTATATTCAAAACTCACTTCAAGACCTTTCCAATGATATGCATATGTCCGGTGGGGGTGTCAAGTCATGGCGCTTCGGTGACCATAGGAAAAAAAGTCGAAAAGTGACTTTTAGAGGCCGGCCATGGCCAACATGGCGGCCATACCGAAAAGTGCCCGAACAAAAAAGTCTTAGTTTTTTGTGTACTTTAATCACAGAAAGTTTCAAAAAGATCAAAAACAAGTACGCAAAATTGCGCACAGACACATACACATACCAAATGACTTTTATAGGAAAATCATATGAAATTTTCAAAATGCGTAATTTTTCGAAAAGATTGATCGATTTTGACGGTTAGGGGGTCGTTGGAAAGGTATTGAGCTCTAGAATACGAATATCGATGTTTCAGGGGTCGACGACCTCATTTAGTGCCATCTATGGCCATAAAACTGAATTTTGACCCTTTTCTTGAAAGGACCATATTTTGAAGACAGGTGGACCGATTTTCGAATTATTTTTTTTTTTCTTGATCTATGGCCCAAGGGCTTTCCAACCATACAACAATCGCGGCTGAAGGCCTTCCAGGTCAGAATTTGGAAATTATTTGGACATTACGTGTATATATAGCAAGTCGACTTTTCAACACACTAATGTGGTTTCGTCACTCGCGCGAACTGCCGTCCGCTGTGATATGAAATTTGATTCATTGGTCAAGCAGTTCATTGTTTCGGTGCACTAGCACCTCAAAATCTTCCTTCCATCTCGGCCAGCACTGGCTTAAAGTAGGGGAGCTTGACTTGCATACAACAATAAAATATCGACAAATTACACTGTTCAAAATACATTTCAATTGAAAATTTTATTTATTCAAATTAAAAATGGTTGTTGTGAAAAATAAAATAGCTGCAGCTATTCTTACCGCTATAATATTAAAAAAACGCAAAAACAAAAGGCTTAGAAAGAGATTATGGGTGCGCAACTGGATAAGACGTAGAGAAACTGAAGACACAGCGTACCAATTGATACAAGAACTAAGAAGTGAAGATGGCAATGAATTTGGCCGTTATTTTCGAATGTCGCCTGAGCAATTTGATTTACTTCTTGATAAAGTGGCGCCATCCATTCAAAAGAGAGACACAAATATGCGACGAGCTATAACTGCTGAGATTAGGCTTGCAATCACAATTCGATATTTATCATCAGGTGATTCGTATAGATCATTGATGCTTTTATTTAAAGTACCTCATAATACTATATCTGGGATAGTATCTGAAACATGTCAAGCGATTTTTTCGGCACTAGCTTAAGACTATTTGAAGGTGATGATCTTTTTTAAAATAGCCAAAATATTTCACAACTCAGTAGATGTATGTTTGCCATATTTCTAGATACCAAATACACACGATGTATGATTCGTTAAATATCCCGCCGCCAAGTCTGACTACTATGGAAATATATAAACAAAACTTTTTACATCGTATGACTAGCCCCTAACAACAAATAACTACATGTTTGATGGTTTCCTCGCATAAGATCGA
>NW_022199631.1:0-3580 GCF_009176525.2 Contarinia nasturtii | reverse complement strand
AAAAAAAAATGAAACTCAAAAGTTTTTATAATTTTTTGGTAAATTATTTTTCCAGGATTATGAAAGCAATTAATATTCTCTACTATTGGTCCTTTTCTATTCAATGTAAGTTTTTATATATGTATATATTTTATTTCCTTGAGTATGGATAGTAGTTTTTGAAGGTTTTTTTAGAAATCATTTGCATTTTTTTTTTTTTAAGTGTAATTTTTTTAAATCATGTTGTTAGAAAAAAAATGGGTGAAACTTGGCGAACAGAGGTTTTAAATTTAATAGAAAGGGAAACTTTATCTCCAAATTGGAGACATGAATGTATTGACCTAATAAGATCACTTCGAGGAATACAAAATGCTCAATTTGGAATTTTTGCTCTTGAGCTATTCTCGTACCGAAATTATGCTCAAAGTGTAACACAGCTAGCGCCACGACGGAATTCAATGTAATCTATACTAAGTTGCTGCCCACTAGTGAAAAGACTTTTGCTCAGTTACAAACAATAGGCTAGAACTCCATAGCTGTACGCAGTGGCGCTAGCTGTGCTACAGTTTTGCATTTTATACAGTCTCTTATGGAACATAATTGCAGTGTGGCTATTCTATTATCAGAAGTTAAATCCATCACCATCAAATGATTATAACTTTACTCCAGAAGTGTGTACTCAGTATTTTAGATTATATCCTGAAGATAGGGAAATGAATGTGAGAAAATTGTATTACTTAAATTTAAGAATGAAAATATTGAATGAATGGGCATTAATTCGAAATCAGCCTGATACAACTGATAGGGATTATAAATTAGAAGGATTTTCAATTCAATATCGTGTAATAAGTCGATCCGAAAGTGGAGAAATACCCAGTGAAGTTCCAGAAATGCCTCCAATCCCATTTCATTTTCGTTTCGATAATTAAAAAAGAAAAAAAAAATGAGAATTTCTTTTTTGTTTGTAATTCGAAAAATGCAAATGATTTCTTTATTAGAAGTAATAGTTGTATTTTCATATTTTTTTATTAAAATTTAACAAATTGAATTGAATTGAATAAAACCATGTAAAATAGATTTAAGTGCTTGATGTAAAATTGAAAATTGAATAGAATTTTTTTTGAATTTTACAACGGTACTTAAATTTAGTTTTTTATTTTCATCGAGTATTTTAAAGTATTGTTTTTGTTTTTATGGTTTTCAGTGAATATGACCATGTAAGAGATAGAAAATTTAAAGAGGGAAAGAGATTTTTATAAAGAAAAGTGTGAAATTTTTGAAAAAAAGTCAATCGATTTGATTGTTGAAAGAAACTATTTTCAAAATAATTATGAAAATTTGAAAAATTCTCTATTTAAATATGAAAATTCATTACAAAGAAGAGTTAGAGAGGAAAAATTAAATATTCCAATCATATATAGAGGAGGAAAGTCCTGATAAAATTCTTTCTGAATTAAAAATTAATTATTTAGAAAAAGTTAAAAATGAATTGGAAAAGAGATACACATTTTGTTTGGTATTGTTCTATGAAGGTCTGAAGGGAAACCCTTAAGTCACTGGACTCGAAATACGATTTATTTTGTTATGGGAATTTTGTTTCTATGATGATTATGGGCTGAAAATTACGAATTTGAAGTCCGTTTGTCAAAAAAAAATTACCTGGAGACGTGAGATAGAAAAGGTGAATGACCGTCTGTAGACGGTCTTAGTGACTTAGGTCAAAATCAATGAAACAAGTACTGTATAATTGAGGTACAAAAAATTTGGTTTTATTCAAAGTATATTGTCAATATCTTAACCTAAACAGGTAAATACTAATAAACAATGAATCAATCGCTTACGTGATACTTTCTGAAACAGTTTTTTGCTTTGGAAAAACACAAATGTACGTTACATTTGGTACAAAACGTGTGTGTATCGGATTTTTTTACACAATTTACATGATTTTTTCGTTCCCCATTCAGGGAAATGATTCATTTCGTCGTATCTAATACTTTCCAATGGATGGATTGCATTTTTACCAATAGTGCTGGTGCTTGGCTGTGAGCTGGCGGATGATGGACGGCCAGCGGATGGTGGACGGCCAGCGGATGGTGGACGGCCAGCGGATGGTGGACGGCCAGCGGATGGTGGACGGCCAACGGGTCGTTTTTCAACAGATGCACAGAGTTCTTCGGCAATGCTCGAACGAAACGCATACATCGTCATGTCTTTTATCTTCATATCTTCGTCTTCAGCTTCTCGATTCTTTTCACCATTGGCTCGCCGATACAAAATGAATCCATTCGTTATGGCCATGTCGAGAAGATGGTAAAAAATTCTGGTTGCCATATCTTGCGTTTTGATTTGGAGTCCATTGCGACCCATATAAGAATCCATCAAGTCAACTCCGCCCATGTGCGCGTTGTACTCCCGTATAATTGCCGGACAATCAACGTCAATATACGATTTCTCTTTTCGATTGTATCGTGGTACTTTTGCTGGCTGGGTGACTGGATTGCTTCTTTTGAATGGATTGGTGCCAACATACGTTGAGCACAGTTTGACATTCTTCGTGTCCTTCCACAGAACTGTCGTTATTTCTACACCGTAAGCCGATCCAATGTATTCCGTTGAATAACCTCGTTCTGCTTTTTTCACTTCTTCACTTTTGTCTGTTGGCAGTTTACTGTTTGGGATACGATTTGCTCTAACCGTGCCAAGACTATAAATGCCACGCGCTCTAAGGTACACCATAAGCGGTAGAGATGTATAGAAGTTGTCGAAATAAATTATATGATTTTGAAAATTTGGCACAGTTTGCGACAACCGGATTACAACATTGCCTGTTGCTCCAATGTTTGGTGTACCGGCCAAAATGATGTCATCATTCTTTGCTCCAGTGTAAATTTCGAATCGGTACGAGTAGCCATTGGTGTCACACAAAACAAAGAACTTTACGCCCCATGGATGCGGCTTGTCTGGTAAATACTGGCGCAAATGATGCACCATTTTAGTTGAACACATTTGCTCGTCGACACATAATCGTGCATTCTTCGGAATGGAATCAAAGCGCTCATTCAAATGTGTCGCAACTTTTCTGATTCGAAAAATAGGATCATATCCTGGTTCTCCTTTTTTGACCCGTTCTGATTCATTGTTGAACGATAAATACTTCTTTATCTGTTCAAATTTATTTTTTGGCATGGCGTCTGGTATTTGTCGAAACCCGTATTTGCCCCAGTGTGCTTCCATGTTTGGGTAACGGGAAAGCGACATAAAAATCAAAATTCCAATGTATCGACGAATTTCATGCTTATCAGTTTTGAATCTTGTGTTCACACTGTCTGTGATTGCTGCTCGATTGGTTTCCAAACTAATCAGATCGAATAAATCGTCGGTAAAAAAATAAGAAAAAAACTCGATTGGTGTTCGGAGTTTCTTCACTTCAAATGGCAGATCTGTTTTGCCTCTGAATGCAACTTCGTTGACATGCAGCTGCATGCATTTTTTACGCCACAAAATTTTCTTGAATTCATCCGAATCTTTATTGATATTCACCAAGTCTAAAAAAGAAAGAACAGTGAGACTGAGTTCACTGTCAAATAACCAAACTCACCAC
>NW_022199630.1:0-6396 GCF_009176525.2 Contarinia nasturtii | reverse complement strand
GTGCAGCTTAACTCAGTTGATCGAATAGTGCCGCAGTAGTCGTAGTAGCCACTGTGCCCACATCACAGCAATATGGTATACCATAAATAAATTTTACAAAGTACAATAGGACGTACTTATTTACAATATCATATGTGGCATTAGAAATATATTACCCCAAAAATCGATAAAAAGACTTTTTGGTATTGATATTGCATGATATATTATTACACTTTACACACAGCAGAGGCATGTAGAAAACATGCTTTTCCATGGAACGACCTCAATTTATAGTTCTATTCGAAAACTTGTATGGGTTCGGTATAGAAATTTATGCAATTCAATACATTTTTCAAGACATTTGACGTCGACAATAAATGACTCAAACATTTTTGACAAACAAAAGAAAACGTGTTATTAACCCTAAAACCGTCCATCGGGCACTCAGTGCCCGAGCAAAATTTCAAACTAATATTAAACCATTTTTTTTCATCAAACATCACTACACTCCGATTTTTTTCATGTTGACGGCCTCTGTTCCTGCTCACAAATATAAAATATGCATCTATTCACGCCATGGTTTTAGAAAAAATGGCCGGCAAAAAAAGATGGTCATTTCGTCTCTGGAGAACTCAGTGCCGGGTTTTTACTGAAATAGTCCAAAAATGGTCTAAAACGATAGTCTGATGGTATGATGGTTTTCCATATAAGTGATATACACTGATTTGATAGTTTGTATATTTGCGAGAATATCACAAATTCTATCCATGGCTGTACCCTAAATAGCCATTGGATTTGCTATATGTGTTAGAAAAATGCTTGGCGAAGAAATCAGTAATCACTGGCGTATTACTCCCTAATAGCTCATCTTATGTGGCAAGTCATCACTTTTTCTTCTTTTCACGTAGACGTACAGAAAAACATTTTTGAATCATCAATAAGCAAAACACAAAAATTCCTTCGGTATTATAATGCGGTATTGTTTTTCTTTATTTTTATGAATTACACATTCATACATTTTGTTGGGAAAATGTAACTAGCTCGTTACTCGTTGCGCATCATCTTTTCCTTTTGACGTTGCAACTTCTTTTTCGACAACTTCTTCTTGGGTTCGTGATCAGCAACTTTGGCCACAACTTCTTCTTTTTCCGACAAAATAACTTCGATGTGGCATGGCGATGACATGTATGGATTGATACGACCATGAGCACGGTATGTACGACGACGAAGGCATGGAGCTCTGTTAACCAAAATATGGTCGATGACCAATCGGTCGACATCCAAGCCTTTGTATTCAGAGTTGCTTTCGGCGTTCTTCAATAATTGAAGCAAGAAGTCAGCTGATTTCTTTGGCCAACGTCCTTGGGTTGTTCCCCATTGTTTGGCTTGAGCACATCGGCCAACACCACCGTTGAAGTTACGGTATGGCACACATTCCTTCTTGTCAACGACATTCTTGAGGAAACGTTGTGCACGACGAAGTGGCATTTTCTTGATTGCTTGAGCGGCTTCATGGGTATTTTTGAAATGCACACGAAGGTTCGATCCGCGAGATTTGCAGCTTTTGGCTGCGTTATCTGGTTCACGAGCGTATTTACCCATTTTAAATTTTATTTTAATTTAATTGAGTTGTTGCCTACTTATGGTTAATGAAAAATGCCATATTTGGTTAATCACGGCAGTCCTCCAAGTGACGCAATACCAACATACGTACCAAAGGCAGCGGACTCGATTTCTTTAGCATATTTAGAGTGACGCAATATACATATAATATACAGTGAATCTAATTTTTTTGATAGACAAAATAACAAGCAAAGTAAGCAGAGAAACTCTCCACTAACATAGGATTCATATGCGAATGGCCTGTGAGTGGAGTGTGTCATGCAAAATTTTGTCTACCAAAAATATTAGATTCACTGTATATTATATGTATATTGCGTCACTCTAAATATGCTAAAGAAATCGAGTTCGCTGACTTTTGGAAAAGTGCAAAAATGCATATTTAAGTTGTATTTGGCACCACGTTGAGAACCCGCAATTTTTTTTACAAAAATTTCAAAATTCGGCCGCCAGATGGCATTTTTGAAAAATTTCACCATCGAAATAATTTTTTCGTAAAGAACAATGGCCATTCGGAATCTAGGGATCGCGTGGATAATGTTCAAAAAAGATCATCACGATCGGTTAAAAAGTCGCCGAGAGATGGTCAATTCTCCAATATTGGCCACAAACCGTTGTTTGTATGTCCGCTTATTTCTAAACTAATTTTAATTGAAAGTAGACTGAAAACTGAGCAAACATTTTGTACATACAAAATATATATACTAGGGTGGATGAATTTTTCTCGATTTGGCTCTACAGCCAGTATAGCTAATATGTATAATTTGACCATTTGAAGTTAATAAAGACTAAAATGGTCTTAATTGATGAAATAAGATCAATTTGAGCGTAGAAATGTGAAAAATAAACCAAAATTGTTATTACTATTTGGTGGTTCAATAAGTCTTTGGCCTGACAACCAGGTCGTGTCACGAATAAAATATCTCTTTATTTTTGACAAGTACCATCTGTCTCCAGACTACTGGAAAAACTTCAGACGAGTCCGTTCACGGACCTATGAGTTATAGCGCTTGAAAGAGACCAACCTCAAAATACACCTTATTTCAATATTTTATTACTTTATTCGGAAGAGAAGGAATTATATTGCACTATTATTCCACTCAGAGCATAGATAGAGGTCCCACCAAGCCACATCGGAAATAACAAAGTGATTCGTTATGAAAGTCATAGAAAATTAATATCACCTGTTTGGCTTTGAGAGACACCAGGTTGTGAAAATTTTGAAATATATTTTTTGTCTCTCAAGACAGTAATCTTTTGATTCAAAAAATTTAAAAATGACATAAATTAATCATTTGGCACCGTTCCAACTTATTTCAGTTGATAAAACAATATTTTCAAAGACACGGTCCCACAAAACGCGAGCTCGAACAAAAAAAGGGATTATATGGCTTTTTGCGGACATACCGGTTTTTGATGACCGTGTAGACTATACCTTATCCCAAAATGGATTGAATAGGTTCTGTAGGATACTGCTAATTAATTATCAACAAAAATATTTACATTATTTGTGCATAGAATGCTTAAAACATCGCAATAAAACTACCATTCAAAACCATTGTGAACAAATGCGGCAGCCTCCGTTCAAGTGAAGTTTTCTTGCACAAATGTTGGACTGATATATCGAAATGTTCTGTTCCACGTGATGCTTCGGATCTATTCTGGATTATTCACTAGGATATTGCAGACCCTCAAAGCAAGATCTTGGATTTTTTTAATCATTTCTTCAAAAAGAGACATTTTTGGGGTAGTTGTTTTCCTTTGCTTGTATTACCACATGCAAAAGTAATATAGAACTTCTTACTAGCTCCAGTAGATAGAAGAGAGTCTGAACAATATCACCAAGCTTAGTTTAAGCTTTGCTGATAGATTTGTCTTACAAAAATTGTTGTTGATTTAAAAAATCGAATTCTTTTTTTTTCCATTTTTCGATAAAAACTAGAGGTTGGTCTCTTTCAAGCGCTGTAACTTATAGGTCCGTGAACGGATTCGTCTGAAATTTTTCCAGTAGTCTAGAGACAGATGGTACTTTTAAAAAATAAAGAGATTTTTTATTAGTGACACGACCTGGTTGTCAGGCCAAAGACTTATTATTACTTATTTATTTCTAAAAATCAAATTTTTTGCGATATTTTTTGAAAAAGTTCTCTTCACTCTCGTTCAAGTCGCCACACTATATGACATATAACCCCATCAAAAAATGGCTGATTTGGAATCAGCTCATGCTTATACAACTACTCTGGGCTGTAGAGCCAATTCGAGAAAAATTCATCCACCCTATTGCATATGGTTCTTTCATCTGGTGGACTGGCACCACAAGCGCCAGTGCTAGAAAAAAACTAAATCATTTGCAAAGAGTAGCATGTCTAAGTGCTACTGGGGCCATGAAAACAACACCACAAAATTCACTTGATGTTCTCCTGGGCCTGCCAAAGCTTGAAGACTTCATAGAAGGCGAAGCAATGAAAACGGCATTCAGAATGAGAACTCAAGTAAATGGGAACTTTTGTTCCAGGGTATTACATGGGAATGCCTTAAGAAACCTTTTTAATATTGAAAGGGTACTTGAGGCTCCTTCTGACAAACTTAAGACTTCATCCTACAATTTTAGTAGGAGTTTTGAGATTATAATAACAAATAATCTAAATGAATTTTTCCAGCAAAAAGAGTGGGCTCAACACTCCTTTTTCACTGATGGATCAGTCAGAGAAACAGGCAGTGGCTGTGGGTTCTACTGTGAAACAGAGAACAGTACTCGCTCAATTCCCCTGGGACGGATAACAACAGTCAAACAGGCCGAAATAGCTGGAATTTTTCATTGTGCAAACAAAATAATGGAGGGCACTGTGGAGGGTAACATTGCGATCTTCACCGATAGCCTAGGTGCTATATCGGATCTTCAAAGATTCAAGGTGGAGAGTAGCTTGGTTATGAACTGCTACAGAGCATTACAGTGTATTGCCGAAACAAACAATCTTAGAGTTGTTTGGATCAGGTCACATATTGGTATAAGAGGGCACGACCTTGAAGATGGGGCTGCTAAAACAGCATCCCTTAGTGCAGTGGAAGGACCTGAACCGTTTCTACCAATAGATTATTCACGAGTCAAGGGCACTGTTGCAACATGGCTCAAAAATAGAGCCCGCCTCAATTGGCAGGGTACTTTTACATGTGAGCAAACGAAACATTTCGTGCAGCTCCCATGTCCCAAACTTACAGCCAACCTGACTGAGCTTTCCAAGATGCCAGAGTCAATAATCACCTAAGAAAGCTAAATCTTAGGGATGACCCTGACTGTAGACTTTGTGGTGATGAAGTGGAAACAACATCCCATCTTGTAGACAGATGTTCAAGGCTGAGTGAAATTAGGGGCAGGTTCACTGGATGGAGATCCTACCAGATGATTCATGCACCTAACGTATTCAGACTGGTACAATTTTTCAAGCGGGCATGTGAACAAAATCCATGTCTCGTACATATTTTTGGATAAAGACTATTTCGTGTATCATACTACACACACGGGCGTCTTGCAATAGGTTGTGAAACCTTAGCAACGAGTTTTACTTTGTATTCATTTAGAACAGTACACTCCCCGTTCAAATCCAATAATCCAATAATCCAACTGCACCGAACAGCGTTCCTTCGCCTTGGTGGTTTATTGAAAATAATTTCATTAAATAAATATAATGTGATACAATTTGATTTTTATCAAGCATTTTTGAGAGAAAAAATGAAAAATTATAGCTCCTCTCATGTAAATAATATAAATTTCATATAATATTTTTCAACTGCTTAAAATTTCTATAATCCATAACAAATTTTTGTATTTATCTGTTTTGCTTTAAATAATTTTCTATTCTCAGTTTGATCGTTGAAAAATAACTTCTAAATCAATTATATTTTCATCACTGTTTGGTATTTTTTTGGTATAAAAATCGTTGAATGACGTAAGCATATAATTCAATGGCTCATATTTTGTGTAATCAGTTGGTAAATCAAATAGTGGTGTTGCTCTGGTATCATGTGCTGAATATATTTTTACTGTTTGAAATATAAGTTGACTTTAAATCTCCGTGAATAATTTTGAAAATAAAAGACACTTGCGCCATCTTGCGTCTCTCCTCAAGAGTAATCATTTGCAGAAATAGTAGTCTATGTTCGTATTTTGGCAGTCTAAAATCTTTCCAGGTCATTCTCCTTAGAGCATACAATAAAAATTGTTTTTGTATTGACTCTATTCTTTTGCACATATTGTCGTAGTCTGGATTCCATATTTCAGATCCATACTCAATAATCGGTAATACAAATGTAAAGTAAAGGCATTTTAACGTCCATGGGTCGACAAAATCCCTGCTGTTGAATTTTAACCAAGCCAATCTTGATTTTGCCCTTGCAACAACATGCTCGATGTGTGATTTGAAATTCATCTTCACATCAAGCAATACTCCCAAGTCCTTCAATACTTCAATTCTTTCAATTTGCACGCCATCTACGTTGTAATTATATTCATATTTCAGTAATCCTCGATGATATGATATCAGTTTTGTTTTGTTAACATTCAACTTTAATAAATTACGTCCATAGTAATCTGCTACACGATCCAAATCCCTTTGAAGATGAATACAGTCATCTTCTGATTTTATACATTGTGAAATTTATTGGGTCTGATTTGGTATCTGATATCTTGACTATTTGTCTCCGTCCAGACAAATACGATTCGATCCATCTTAACAGCTGCGTATTTAATCCCATGATGTTTAGCTTTTGAATTAGTAATTTTATATTCACAGAATCAAA
>NW_022199628.1:0-1182 GCF_009176525.2 Contarinia nasturtii | reverse complement strand
GAAATGACAAACGCCAAATATATACGGACCTACGGCAGTGCCATTTCGGCGGTCTTCCGTGTTTTTCATACAAGCCTCCCATGTAGATGGTGAAAAATCGCAAAAAATGAAACAAATAATTAAATTTTTTTTCTTCAATTCTCAAATACTACTCAATTTTCTGTATCACCTGGTGAAATCAGAATGAAAAAAATCGCATTCCATATAATCTAAATCACGATCTGGACTTTTTTCACTGTTTGAGTGCTCTATACCGAGTCTCCGAGAGTTTCATATAAACTTACTATGTGATGCCTATTGAATACCAATCGTGATTGAATCAATAGGCGTCATTTGGCTATTGCAAGGCGAGTTTATATGAAACTCTCGGAGACTCGGTAGAAAGCAAAAAAGTGAAAAAAAAATTATTCTTTTTTCTCATTTCACGAACACCACTGAATTGTCTATATCATGTGGTGTGATACGTAAAAATTTGTCATCTTTGTCACTCAAATCGTTGTCCAATGCTATCTCGCTCCCCCTTGCATGTATCAATGTTTACAACGGACATTCTATTCACACACATTAAAATTGTTGACAATGTATTTGGTAATCGCATTGAGTTTTGTGTCGACGATTTTTATTGCGCAGCAAAATATAAGTGCGAGTTGTGTGTGAATAGAATGTCCATTGTAAACATTCATACATGCAAGGTTGAGCGTGATAGCATGAGACAACGACTTGCCATTTTCCAAGCACGATTTGGGTGAAAGAGATAGCAAATTTTTCACAGCAAATGATATAGACCATTCAGTGGTGTTCGTGAAATGAGAAAAAAGTTGCCATGTAGCAGCCAAATGACGCCTATTGATTCAATCACGATTGGTATTCGCTTACTATTTAATAGGCATCACATAGTAAGTTTATATGAAACTCTCGGAGACTCGGTATAGAGCACTCAAACAGTGAAAAAAAGTCCAGAAAGTGATTTAGATGATATGGAATGCGATTTTTTTCATTCTGATTTCACCAGGTGATACAGAGAATTGAGTAGTATTTGTAAATCGAAGAAAAAAAATTTAATTATTTTTTTCATTTTTCGCGATTTTTCACCATCTACATGGGAGGCTTGTATGAAAAACACGGAAGAACCGCCGAAATGACAAACGCCAAATATATACGGACCTACGGCAGTGCCATTTC
>NW_022199626.1:0-5989 GCF_009176525.2 Contarinia nasturtii | reverse complement strand
ATAAAAATTTAATTGATTTAGAAGTAAATTTATCAACAGTAAAACTGGAAATAGAGAATTATTTAAAGCAAAGCAGATAAATACAAAAATTTGTTATGGATTATAGAAATTTTAAGCAGTTGAAAAATTAATTTATGAAATTTATATTATTTACATGAGAAGAGCAATAATTTTACATTTTCTCTCTCAAAAATGCTTGATAAAAATCAAATTGTATTATATTATATATATTTAATTAAATTATTTTCAATAAACCACCAAGGCGAAGGAACGCTGTTCGGTGCAGTTATTATTATTATTATTATTGAAAGTGAAGATGTCGAAATGTTGATTTTTTCCATGAAAAGGTCCCCCATAGTGGAACCGGTCAAACGGAAACGGGTGGTGACTAGTGATATACTATTGGAAAGGTATTTGGACGTAGAATAAGATGGTATCATCAAATTTAAGATCCATGTATTCTCCGAATTGATTTTGGTGACATGAATATGAGAAAACTGAAATTTTGAACATGGTTCCAAAAAGACCCTCCCAAAAATTGAAATATGTATCGTTGGAAAGGTATTTAAGAGTAGAATCCGATTATGTATAAAAATTTGAAAAAAATTCCAAAAATATATCCGTGAAGTGGCATAAAACGGCAAAAAAGGGGAATTTCATACATATCACCTCTATTCAAAGGTCACCTGGAACGCCTAAATATCATTTTAAAATTTTGAAAACACCTTTATGGGATAGATATGATCATTTTGCATCGGTTATGAGCATAGCCGACATAATTCTGCAAAATCTGCAAAAAATGAAGCACCCTACTCATTATATTTGATTTCGATTGCATTGTGGTGCTTCTCAAAATTCAATAAATGAAAGTCACAAACATCATTTGTCAAGCATACGACCATTTTGGTTGTAGCATTTGTTTATCTGAAGAAGACCAAGATCATAGCAAGTATCTAGCACTATCTTCTCTTTTTCACTGGCCGCATTGATAGCAATTGCTATGTCCGGGTCCTCATTTTCGTCAACAAACCAAATCAATTTGGGCAAATTAAAATCACCGGAAACTACTAAAACATCATTTATACTTAATTTTGATGCGATTTCTCTCAAGGCATTCGGTGTTTGGTGACCGATCACAACGATATACATCATACAACTGCGGAAACAAGTCATTCGAATTGATAGCGTCATTCAGATGAGTCTCTCGCAGCATGTAAATAGGTGATTGGTGTACAAGAACTTCAGCCGCAAACTCCGGAATTTTTGATTTCAATCCATTTACATTTTGTGAATGAATAATCAGCTGTCTTGAATATTTTCCCTCGCTGAAATTGTGTGTAGTACTCATTTCAGAGTGACCACTCTCCATTTCCATCGATGAAAAATTAACAGCTGAGTTTGTTGTGGCATCTAATAGTGGTTTCTGGATTGCCAGCGCTGAGCCGGCGGTCGAAGACCCTTCCGAACACGTTGAAAATCCGCAAAACTTTTCTCGAATTCAATAAAACAAGAGCGGCAATCACAATCGTCAAAATACGGTCCATCTCTCTGCAAAACATCCTTAAAATGTCGTTGGTTATTGAAACCATCATTCCAATGGCCTCGTCGACGATCAGTAACCCAATTCTTCCTTTGAAATGAATGGCTGAATGGATAACTGTGTGTGTGTGCTTGTTCCTGTCGATGTTGCTGCCGATTCTGTTGATTTTGTTGTTGTTGTCGCTGTGTTCTTGTTTCTTGTTGTTCTTTTTGCTGGTTTTTCTGCTTCTGTTCTTCTTGTAGTTTTTCTAGTTCCTGTTGTTCCTGTTTTTGTTGTTGCTTTCGCTGCTTCTTCTTTTCTTCCGTTCATTTGCCCGTTTGTTTCTATCTTTCTTTTTTATTCTTTCTTCTTCTTCTTTATTTTTCTCTGTATTTGTACTTTATCTTTTTGTTCTATTTGTGTTGTGATGTCATTTGTGTTTCTATTCTCATTCTTGGGGTTTGATTATCATCTTCGAATTCATTCCCCTCAATAATTGACTTCAATTCGTTTTCAATTGTATCAATTATTCTGCTGCCAATTAATTTAGTTAATTTTGCCTTCATGTTAGCGTCATTGACCTTTTTATTAGCAGCACAAACCCGGCAAATAAAAAAAATAGCCTGTCCAAAGTTTCACATCATTACGGTACCACAAAGGCATGTCTTTCATACAAAAATGAATTTTTTTGTGGATTTTTGCATGAAAAGTCTGTGAAAAATTGATTGCATCCTAAAACTTACATATAAAATTCGGGTTTCGCGTGCCAAAAAACCCCCCACTACACATTCTTTCAGCGTTCAAATTCAAAGAATATCATTTAAAGGCATTTTTCTCATAAGTGCCTCTTCACAGTCCAAGTTTTACATCGATCAATCAATGTCGTTGAAAATTTGACCGGATCTATTCCTCGTAATGCCCAATCATCCCGTAAAGTCAGATTTTGAATTTCATGTCTGAGCACGAAACCATCGTGTCACCAAAATGGTTGAAAAATGATCAAAAAAGTAAAATGTATGGATTGTGGGTACTCCATTCGGCATACGTCCTCAGCAGGGGTCCGAGGGGTCCGATTACCCCCCCCCTGACGAAGTGTAACCCCTTCAAAATTTTCAAAGAATTCTTTAAATTTGCTAGGGAATTTCGCCAAAAAAGTGAGGACCTTTTTTTTTTTTTTTTTGCTCCTCACTTTTGTTTTTAACGTAGGAAAAATTCTTTAAATTTGCTAGGGATTTTCGCCCAAAAAGTGAGGAGCAAAAAAAAAAAAAAAAAAAAACGAAAAAGGTACACTTTTCGCAAAATACACTTCACTTTTTTGCTTACCCCTCTCGATTTTTTTCAATTACCCCCCCTTAAATTTTTTCCTTGAGGACGTATGCCATTCGGACCAAAAAAAATTACACCGGTTAACAAATATTGCTCAAAAACTAATCAGCACGTCTCCTAGTAGTCCCAAATCATCCTGCAAAGTCAGAATTTGAATTGAGTTTACACACAGCGACGCACATTAATATGCCCCAAAATCATCTCCAATCGTGTTTTCCAAATGAAATATGCATTGTAATTTATTAACCCCCTAGGCTAATATTGTAATTGTTTTTTGCAATGTGTTGTTTGAATTCTGTTCTGATGTTTTAAGCATAGAAACAATTAATATTGGACTATAGTCAAGTTTTTCCTTAAACACGAAAGTTCAAAATTTCTACTATTTTTGGAACTTTTGTGATTTTTCAGACACCATGCGGGAATCCAGTTTTGATTTTTGTTGCGAAAAATCAACTAAGCAAAAATCCTGGGACCATTTGGCATAAGTAAATTAAAAGTGTACTTTATTTTTTAAAAAAATCGATACACTCTCAGAGATGAACATCCCATTTTGAAAGCCAGAAATAATTGGATTTTTAAATGTAATTAAGGCACAAGCTAGGAGTAGTGAATTGAATATCTAGAGATATACCAAGGCAACATTGCTAAAATTTGGTTATAAAATTTTGAACCTGAAAATTGGTAGATCTGCCTTGTACCATTAGACCCCACAGTGAGTGAAATCACTTTTTGGTAGATTTGGATTCTAACGTATTTTGGTATTAAAAATCAGAACTTTTGACTTTCAGGTTAGAAAAGTCTTGGTTTAAGAGGTTATAACCCCCGATACGTTAACACGTCGTTTCACGTTCGGATTTGGTAATGCACCATATGCTTGCTTTCTTGATCATTCATTATATTATTACTATTATTAACCCTCCGTTGTACACATAGGTCTGGCCAGACCTTTTTTGATTTTAATTGTAATTTAAATATATTTTTAAATAAGCTAGCGACTTGAAATTCCGTGTAGCTTCCTAAAATTTTATTGGCTATCAATCTATGAAAAAAATCAGGACGAAAAAGGACACAAGGATTTTTTAAAAGGATGTGTTGGTGTAAAAATCGTATTAGTAACACATGAGTCTGGCCAGACCCACATACATTTTATATAAAAAATGATGTAATTTGCATTCTCTCATGAGTAAACATCCACGGATTGGCCAGATTTTTTATTTCAAAATGCTGCATGTGGTAGAAGGGTTCACGATATGACATTTGGGGCAAAAAAAAATCCCGGATTGATATGGTGCTAGATATGATCCTTGGTAGCTCCAAGGACCCCATTATTTGGGTGAAATATGACATAAATATATTCGAATATTATATCTAAAACTGTCAATCGATTTTTCTCGCATTTCCGATGGGAAAATCGAAAAAATAACGAGCACTCGACTTCCAGAACACTTTGGACCAGGTCGGATCCACCTGCTCCACAGGATTCACTTCCAGGCCATTTCAGGTTTCTGTTGATCAGGACTGCCATTTACATCAGAATATTATATGAGATGAAGCAAAGAGGATGTATCACTCTGAGTTCTCAACTTCCAGAACACTTTGACCAGGTCAGATCCACATACTCCAAAAGATTCAATTCCAGGTCATGTCGTCTCAATTCATCTCATATTATATAATGGGTCATGATACTCTCGCGTATAAATGTAGTTTACCTAGAAACAACAATACCATGACCTATAATATCAATCAATCTGGGATTTTTTTTTTTGCCCCAAATGTCATATCGTGAACCCCTCTACCACAAGCAGCATTTTGAAATAAAAAATCTGGCCAATCCGCGGATGTTTACTCATGAGAGAATGCAAATTACATCTTTTTTCATATAAAATGTATGTGGGTCCGGCCAGACTCATGTGTTACGAATGTGACTCGCCGGACATGTGTACAACGGAGGGTTAATACAAGCACATCTCTGCTTTAATCTCTGACTTTCTGAAAACTTGATACTTTATGACTAATACTATACTATATAAGAAATACTAGTACTATATATCAAATAAAAGCTGATTTTACTAGAAATCGAAACGAATGAATTATTAAAGTTGTAATTAATTTTTTAAAGAAAAATTAAAATATCTCTATAAACAATACTAATAAAAAATCAGCACCTGATTAAAAAAAAGTACTAGCACTTTTCCTCCAGAAATAATGCTTCTGATAACCGAGCTCTTTGAGTTCAAATTCCCAGTATTCTAGTATGTGACATAAAGACAGCTACTCTGTCTGATATCTCGATGACATGTATATTGAATATATCGACTCAGCTATAAATGCTGAATAACATACTCTCCTATCGATATATTCAATAGATGTATGAACACCATTCAACCAAAAAAGTTAAGAAGGTATTGAAGTCTGCATAGAGATAGAAAAATGAGACAAAACTAGGAAGAAATACGAATAACCTTTTTTGTGTCATAAATCGGTAAAGAAAAACATTTTGAGTGAGTATGCAAAAACTCAGATTAATTCGAATTTTAGACGTCATTGATGTGATCCTTATTGAAAAGTGACCCTCTGAAGGATAATGGGAAATTGTGATGCAGAAAAAAGCCACGAAATTTGGAATTTTTAAATGGAATTTTCAGCTACCTTTTCAAAAAGTATTTTGTGATTTAGTTTAGTATGAGCACATAATAAGTTACAAAAATTAGACAATTTTCAATATAAAAAGAGAATAGCACGTGTCAATTTATTATCTCGTTCCTCCAAATAAATCCTAATATCATTTCTACTTAAATGTATTAGTTTTACATTAATTATAAGTTCAATTAATTAAAAAAATCGATTGAAAACATAAAAGAATTCTTTAAAAGAATATCTATGACGTTCTGATTGATAATTTCATTCAAAGAGATTGTTAACATTCGTTTCATGATTTTATATCAATCTGAAAACATAAAATTCCATTTTCAATGTAGTACTTTCTTCTATTATTTCTGCAGTACAATGCAATTGTGAAATAATTATTTCTTGATTTTGAATAAGTTTCTCTCTGCACTTTCTTTTTAAGTTCGTCGTTTGGTTGGATTTTGTGTGTTTCCTCTATTGCTTTAACACACACATATATATATATATATATATATA
>NW_022199625.1:0-1079 GCF_009176525.2 Contarinia nasturtii | reverse complement strand
CAAATACAATATAGGATATGACTTTATGGCTAAATGATGGAAATATGAAGCGAGGGTAATCGTGCAGCGCTACCACGCATGTCTCCCACCGATCGATAACCACTAGACAAGAAGATAATTTGTATAATGTTGCGTCTGTTCAATTGTGTGAACCGCGTATCGTTTATACGCTCTGAAATCTGGCTCTTGCAAATCAAGATCATTAAAAAGCTCCATATGTTGACGATGCATACGAAGGGCAGGGCTATAAAATTCGACATTTGTCGTGACTACGGGGAGATGAAAAAATTCTATTAAATCTTGTTATTCTTACTGGGTTTGGCTGGAAGTTCCGCATGAAAGATGCTTGAATAATATCATGTTTAATTTTGTATAAAGTGTATTCATCTGAAAGTGATCTTCGATCCTCAAGCGACAGAAGGTTGAGTCTTATGAGTCTCATATTATATTGTTCAGTGGGGAAATGGAATTTTCTAAATATCATTCTCGTAAATTTCTTTTGTACTCTTTCAATCGCATCAATGTGAATTTGGTAATAGGGGCTCCATACTGTCGAGCAGTAATCCAATATACTCCTTATGTATAAGAAATATAATATTTTGTACGTCTCCAATTTCTTAAATTTGTAGAGGGATCTCGATATGAAACCAAGCATTCTGAATGATTTATTGATTATGATCTGAAAGTGATCATTGAATGACAACTTAGTGTCAAATTGGACTCCAAGATCTTTGATGGAATGCACTCTGTTCAACGCAGTACCATCTATATTGTAGTTGAAATGTTGAAAAGTTGCTTGCATGCGACGTGTGAATGACATTAAATAACATTTATTTTTATTTAGTTGGAGTTTATTATCAGTGCACCATTTTGAAATTATTTCTATATCATTTTGAAGCTGTCGTGCATCATATATGTTTTCAACTTTCGTAAAAACTTTAAGATCGTCAGCGAATAGCAATATTTTTGATTTAATTAGGGGCGGTAGATCATTGATGAATAGTGCAAATAGAAGCGGTGAGATTATAGATCCCTTTGCCAAATTATAACCATGGAAAATTCGCAGGCAAAACATTTTC
>NW_022199624.1:0-6557 GCF_009176525.2 Contarinia nasturtii | reverse complement strand
AAAATTTCTTTGTAAACAATTGTCAACAATTGTTGTGTTGTAATTGCAAAGCCTATTTGCGTCTTTGCAAATTTTTTTTTTAGTTTTTTGGTGGAAAGAATTAAAAAAGGTGGCCACTCAGAAAGCACCTTATCCGTGGCCCGCTGAGTAACCAACGGGTTAGCGATCATCGACGATTGTGGGTTTCGATGCATGAAATGCAACAAAAAACCACACGAATCTCCCTCACGCTTTCAGATAAAGCACCACAGCTCGTCATCGTGGTTGCCGTTCGCTCTAGTGTTAACCAAAGTAGAAGTATAAGAAATACTACAGAAATGATCCTGTGAAGTATAGTCTTGCCGAACGTCTATTTTGAGCAGACGCTTATGCTCTACGTTGATACGTTGCGCCAGTGAATTATAAAATTCACAAAAATGAAATTTACACACAACGTTTGTACTGTACACACAGTGGCTCTCGTATTTCTTGCTTGCTGTGGATCTCGTATTGCTTGTGAGACTTATCGTCTGTGCGTATTTGATCGTCACAAACGATTAGTTATGGCATACGAATGTACGTATGAACGAGCGCACTGCTATACATTTTTCGTTTCTACTGTTTGTAAAATAAATTCAAACAAAGATTTACGCGCGAGCGGAACACAAAAATTCAATGTCAAATCGTTCACTTAAATGTGATTTTTTGTTGTTGCTGTTTCGACATTACTATTTGCACAAGAAGCGTGAGACTCGGCAATCGACAGTCAACGATTAAGTATAAAGCAAATTCATCGGATACACGGAATAACAAACAGTGCAACGAACATTAAGGGCCAAATATTTGTATTTCATTTTGTGCATACTTTGGATATATTTAATAGGACACACGATTATGTCTTTTTTGCGATTGCAATTCAAAGATATTTAAAGATTTTTTTTTGTAAATATAACAACAGAAAAATACACACACTTTTTTAACGAATTCTTTCATGTCGGTTGCGTTGTTTCTTTGTGAAATTTTTGTCTCATTGCTCCACGACACAGCGATATATCTTTGTTTACGGTTTTTCATCTATTTTTGGCACCAGATAAATTGCGAGATTTTATCTCGACGTCAAAGTTGAATGGAAAGAAAGTGACGATGAGTGTGAACAATCAAACATTTCTACTTCCCCAATGTGCAGCACAAAGTGTTGGGCCTGCAAATCAACTTTTTATTCAATTATTAATATAATTATAATTCAAACAAAATCACTGCTCACTGTTCTATTCCGCAACCATAAATTTGGTCCAAAGATTATGGGCCCACTGCTGAGAAAAGCGGTAAAGACGATTTTTTTATTTCAATGTGAACAAAACTGTTTCACTTTTTCGAATGTGCAATGGAAAGGTGTTCAACACCAATTTTAAATTAAAACTTCTTTCAAATAGACGGTGAAGTGTTTGATTTCGTGGTGGCTGGTGCTGGATGGGCCGGATGTGTGGTTGCGAATCGCTTGAGTGAAAATTCAAAATGGAAAGTTTTATTGGTGGAAGCTGGTGGCGATCCGCCTTTTGAATCCGAAGTACGTCATTTTTGTTTTTCCATCTCTTTGCTAGGGTCATTTTTGCCGTTTCATTTTTTTCTCATGTCTCTTTTAAACACTTTTCTCAGGTGCCGGTGATGCTGGAAGCTCATCAGCACACCGAATATGATTGGCGATTTTATGCCGAATCAAATACATCATGTAAAGCATTATCGGATGGAAAGTGTTTTTGGCCGCGTGGAAAGTGCTTGGGTGGTACATCGTCTATAAATGCAATGCTTTATGTTCGTGGTAACGTTCGCGATTTCGATCGCTGGGCTGAGATGGGAAACAATGGATGGGATTACGACAGTGTTTTGCCGTTTTTCAAAAAATGCGAAAACAATCACTTTTCACAATTTGTTTACAAAGACAATGGACGATATCACAGTGACGCAGGTCCATTAAATATCGATTTTTACGGCGATAATCCAGTGGCAAAAACGTTCATAGATGCTGGAATCGAAGACGGTTACAAATTCATAAGTAACATAAACGCCGATGAATATATTGGATACACAAAAGTGCAAGGCACCTGTTATCAGGGTCGTCGACAAAGTTCGGCCAAAGTATTTTTGGCAACGGCAAAAAATCGAACAAATCTTCATGTGCTGAAATATGGTCTCGTTCAAAAGGTTCTGCTAAACGAAACGAATGGAGCCTACGGCATTGAGTATGTCCGTAATGGAAAGATCATAAAAGCCTATGCCAAAAAAGAAGTTATTTTATCAGCCGGAGTGATCATGTCGCCGGTGGTTTTAATGCTGTCTGGCATTGGTCCGAAAGAAGACTTGGAAAAGCATAATATTGCACCAAAGTGTGATTTGCCGGTTGGAAAAAACCTTCTCGATCATGTTCACGTTCATTCATGTTGATTTTCTTTCAATTCGATCCCACCAAAAGTGATCCACCCACTGCTACCGATAACATTTACAATTTTGCGATTCATGGTACAGGTGGATTGACAAACTTTGGCGTTGGCACTTTATCCGCATTCATTAATACAGACAAAGCCGAAAAATTTCCGAATATTCAATTGGCGTACTTTTGGTTTACGGAAAATGCACCCAACCTGCCTACTTACATAAAAGGACGTCCGCTTAGTGATGAAATTGCTAAAAAGCTAATGGAAGTTAATCAAAATCATGACATTGGAGTGGTTGCCATATCACTACTTCATCCGAATTCAACGGGTTCCATACAATTGAACAGTAGCTCGATTCATGACAAGACAAACATTTATCCAAACTATTTTAACGTGCCAAGTGATTTAAAAACGATGATCAGTGCTATTCGTCATCAAATTTTTTACACGAATAGTCAGTCTTATTCGGCGAAACATGGAGAGGTTATTATGTTTCCATTGAAGGAATGCAGTGGAATTGAGTATGATAGCGATGAATATTGGAAATGCTATATCACGTACATGGCTGCAACTGAATACCATCATGTCGGTACCTGCAAAATGGGCACACAATCAGATCGGGATTCAGTGGTTGATGAAAGACTTAGAGTTCACAGCGTATATGGACTTCGTGTCTGCGACGCAAGCATGTAAATGTTTGAAATTTTTTTAATGGTTTCAATTTTTAGCAAATTCAATTTTTTTGCAGAATGCCGTATATCACATCTGGAAATACAAACGCACCAACGATTATGATCGGAGAGAAATGCGCCGCGATGATTATTGAAGATAATTCTGATATGTCTTCACATTCAACATCAGATGAAGAGGTGGAATATTCAATTTCTCAGTCTTATTCGGGATTTATATAATCTAAAACGTTTTCTTGAATAAAATTGTAAAAAAATTATGATTTATTTATCTTTTGTGTTTTACTTTGTTAGCGTTATTGTGAAAGACTACATAGAGATAAAAAAAAAATAATAATTCATTTTACACGTGCCGATTTTGTAGTGAACAGATGGTGTTTAAATTAAAAAAAAATTAGTATTTGGTTGCGTTGGACTTCTTTCATATCACATGATGAAAGAATATAATAAAAAAATGAAATCATCCTGATGATCAAGTATGACTCTTGTTATGAGCTTGTTTTGATTTTGTCCATTTTTTATTTGCAATGCTTATTCTGTTGAAGATGAATAAACATTCTACAGTGAATCTAATATTTTTGGTAGACAAAATTTTGCATGACACACTCCACTCACACGCCATTCGTATATGAATCCTATGTTAGTGGAGAGTTTCTCTGCTTACTTTGCTTGTTATTTTGTCCATCAAAACGAACGTAGTCACGACCCTATTAAACATAAACCCAAGACACGAACTACACATCGTTGTGCTCACGATATTGGAAGCTGAAGCAAGTGTCTATTCATTTCGAAATAATTTGATGTTTTTTTCCTTTAACAAACTCGTGTGACACTGTTTACATCTCTTTTAGTTTCCATCGTTGTTTTTCTTGCTACAAAAATCGAAAAGCGATTGGGAATATTATTCAAATTCAACAGTTTACCACTCATCTATCCGAATTACTTTAACCATTCGGATGATATGGAAACACTAGTACGTGTGGTCAAGGAACAAGTCTCATGTTGACACATATGTATATCAATTGCTTAATTTGGAGTTCATCAAATTACCCATCAAAGAATGCGATCAATACGAATATGGATCGAACGAATATTGGCAGTGCTACAATAAATATATGAGCACCACTTTGTATCATCCGGTCGGAACGTGTCGAATGGGAACGAATGAAACGGGCGTTGTTGATAATCAACTTAGAGTGCATGGCATTCATCGAGTCATCGATACTTCAATGTAATGTTATGAAATTAATTCAATTTATTTTCAAATTTACATTTCGATCATTCATTTTTGATTTCAGAATGCCAATACAGGTGTCAAGACATACAAATGCACCAGCGATGATGATTGGAGAAAAGGGGGCCGATTTCATTAAAAATGATTATTTGTAAGATAAAATAGTCGATTAAAAATATTTTATCTAAACCAAATTAAACAAAGAAGCGTAAAAATTCGTTTGATTCAAAATATTTCGTGTTTGCAATGAATCGAATGAAGTGTCAAGATTTGTGGAGCTGTCTTGTCAAACAAAAAACATCATATTCATAGCCAGTGTCGGCGTTTGCTTGATAGAAATTTAATGATAACAGTTTCAGTTTGTTCTCGAAAGAACCAGACGCTCAGCGTCAAAATATTTACACGGTCACTCATATACAACAACAATACCGTTATTTACAATAGGCTACAGTCGTGAAGTATATGTACCGCCTGGTTCTTTCGATTTCCATGCGGAAAAGATAGTCTGAATACGTAAGCCCCTTTATTTTCAGGTCACTTCTAATAAATAGAACAATCGTAGCATGAAGTGATAATGACAAGAGACAAGGTTTCTCCAGACTCCTTCATAATATTACTACTTTGAATGCAAATTGAACAAAAAGCATCCCCTTTAAATATTTTCATTATCAATTTATTTTGTTCAGAAATTTTTATTACTCATTGTCGCGACAAGATTTTTTCGAATCATCTCTACCGCCCTAAGTTGAAATATTTTCCATTTAAAAATACACAGATGAAAAAGTCGAGAAGGTGTCATAATGTGTATTTGCACTTGAATATCAAAGGAATCACGAGACATAATCATTAGGATTCATTTTGTGATGTTATACGGATCACACTGTAAGAATACATTCAACAACACATTGATGATTTTAAGACAACCAAACGATTTCGAGTAAATGTTTTTATCTAGCAGAAACGGCCTATTGTCAATGTTTCAAAGTCTAAATAGTTTACTATCACTAAAAGTATGTATTGATTCTACCTTCAAATGCATGTTCGGTCATTGTTTAATTTTCTGTTTTTGCTTTGACATTTACCATTCGTCGTTTCCCTTACTTTAAATTTTGACCAAACGCGTTTCAATGTTTTTTTTTTCTTTTTTTCGTCTGTATCTCTAACCAGGGTGGTTTTTTTTTTTCATTTTTCGGAATTTTGGCTAATAGTTTTTTTGCGTCTATTAGACGTCAGAAACAACATACCGGTGTAAATTTTCGTTTTCGTCTCACCAGAAGGAAGCGCAAGAGCTATCTTTATTCCATGATGGATTCCTAGATTTTGTGCAAATATAAACACACTTATTCTCAATTTCAAACGATTTTTCCTACCAAAAATCGAAGAATGTAGTAAAGGTAACACACATGTTCATAAATTAAGGTGTATTGAATGGAATCTTTAGCTGGAATGCTTTTCAACCAAAAATAATTGATTATAGCTTTGGTATACAGTTGTTTGGACGTTCCATATAGGTCGAAGACTGATAGTTTTGTTGAATATTGGGAAATGTAGAAATATGGTCGAATCGGGTCGAATGGTCACTTTTTGGTTACCTTCACAAGTTACATAAATTGACTTCCCGAAGTATTCCAATGACTTATTTCGTGCATTTAGAAGTATTGAAAAGTACCGAAACGTATCAAAACATACCAAAACGTACCGAATAAGTAGTCGTTTGGTGTTACATGGCAAGCTTGTATGAAACTCTCGGAGACTCGGTAAAAAAAGACATTAAAAACGAACGAACGGTTCTTTATCAATTTTGAAATAACTAGAACAAAAAGTATCAAACAAATTGGTAGCTGTGATAACTGATAAGCTTGCTATGAAAATAGATAGCGCATCTTCTGTATGGACTGAAGAGATCAAAATATCAAATTAAATCAAGTTTTCGTTTATTTCAAATTCTATAATTTGGAATTTAAATGCAATCAAAATGTATACATGCAGCCAAAGGTACTTAATCTTGAGGAAACTAAACGATTACCATGAAGCTACACATGTGATAAATACAAACAGGAGTACTAAACAAGCGCATGACTTAATGGGCGCTCTACTTACAGCTAGTAAAACGTTACTCCTGTTTGTTCACAAATTTATACAAAAAAAAGTAGTCACAACAATAAATGATTTTCTTTATTAATGAAATGGTTCACCAGTCTATGAAACTCGCAAAAAAAAAAA
>NW_022199623.1:0-4635 GCF_009176525.2 Contarinia nasturtii | reverse complement strand
GTCCAATGGATTGATTTTTTTTTAATTTCAATTGTTCTTATTGAACAGCATGTATTCAGAAGCGATTTTACAAGACTTCATTGGCCAATTATTTGCTTGATGCTCTTCAAGCACGTGAGGAGACAATTTTCAACAATCCATTCATGACCTGCGCAATTTATTTAGACCCAAGGTTCAGAAATCAAATTACTTCAAATTTTGATAAAACTGAAGAGGCCAAGCGAATGTTCTATGATTTGTGGCAGCGAGTAAAATATCGATTCGATCGTGAACAAACAGATCAACAACAAAACGAGACGCAACCAGACATGTTTTTTGAGTTTAATGGCGATGATGAACTTGACAAACTTGGTGCTTCAATTAACAATGGAACAGCAGAATTCGATGCAAATGGGAATTGCATTGATATTGAAGCTGTTTTAGATAAATATCAACCAGATATTTTATCATCAAAGAACTCTGTATTAGAGTTTTGGGAGGCTTCCAAAGATACTCATCCAGAATTATACGAATTGGCGATGATGATCTATTCTGTTCCGCCAGCAGAAGTACAAATTGAAATAGACTTCTCACATTTGAATCATGTTTTCAACCTTCGCAGAGGGCAACTTCAAACGGAACGGCTAAAAGATATAATGTTTATTCATCTCAATCCTGATTTGTTCTACTTAGTAAAAGCCGATGAATTGAAAGTTGCATTTGAAAAAGTCCAAAACGAAGAAAGTCAATAGTTCAAAGTGAACAAATTAGAAGACTGTTTACCAAAGTTGTTGATTAATTTTTTTCATAGTATTAATAAGGAAATCATATCAAAAAGAACCAAAAATGTTCAATAGTTTGCTGAAAATAAATGTTTAAAACAAAAAAAAAATTATTTATTCACTATTAAAATTTTAAACAATATTTCCGTTGAAAATGACTTAGTGTGCCTGTGTAGTATATACACAACGATAAACACACACACCACACGTCAGACGTTTGATGTTAGAAATAGTCGTGCGATACGGTTTGTACATTGATGCGGCAACGCAGCGTTGGTTAGCTGGCTAACACACTGTCATTCCAACTGACCAGTTAGTACAATGTAATGTCTGAAACAAACTGACTGAGACCTCAAGTGTCAAACAAACATTTTGATGTCATACGTTTGTTTGACACTTGAGGTCTCAGTCAGTTTGTTTTGCAATGCAGCATGTGTCAGTTGTTAATTTTCCTGAATTTATCAGTTTAACTCATTAATTGGTTTATTCTTGTTATATTTTTGTTTTGCCAAAAAAATTGTTTGAATGAACTTAATTAATCAGAAATTTTTTTTTGACATAGTAGATATTCATTGAAAAGTGAGTTTAATATTCTTTTCTTTTAAGTGAGGGTGTTGTTACACTATCTAATACATTGTATTATTCGATTTCTTTAGACCCTGAAGAAGAATCACAAATGATTCGAAACGTCGGTATATTCTAATAAAATATCAACTCAAACCAGACCGAATTGGCTTTCATTTACTAATATCAACATATTTGCGGTCGATAGACACTATGGACCTTAAGATTGTTTGTTTAAAATCTCACAAGAGTTCATATGTTTTTCTCCCTCTATTACATACGTTATAATTGTTTGAAAATTGTATTATAAAGAAGTAAATAAAAATAAATTTGTAAATATTCATCATATGGTGTACAAGATATTCCAACGTTTTTTAATCAGAACATTCCGCATGTAAAGATGGTACATACAATGTACCAAAGTAAATGTAAACGAACGTAACCTGAGAAATGTTGAGTTTTTCAAAATCAACGATAAATTATTGAGAATCAATCCATCGGTTCCACTCAATCAAATGTGCAAAATGTCAAACAAAGTCCACGAACTTTTCTCAACTCAAACAAAAAGATCAACATTCAAAAACCAACTAGTAGCCCTAAGCGATGGACACTTTTCTAACTTGTCATTAGTGTCGAATCATAATACTGTTTTCGTAAACGATTTAATGTGATATTTTACGTTTTTTTTTTTGACTCATTGTACTCAGTGCAATATAAATATCAACTATTTAACTATTTATTTATTTATTTATATATTTATCAAACTCTCTCCAAATTCAATTTGGAAATGATATTTAATTAATAAATTTTGAAAAGATGTGGTTTTTAACGGTGATCAGATGTGATTCAAACCTTTTTCCCACCATACATATATAAAAAAAACTATGTACACACTCAAACATGATTCAGCCAGTTTTGGCGGTGAATAAATATTAAATATTATTATATATGATGCGAAATACGATAAATTTGAGCGTAGAAATGTGAAAAATAAACCAAAATTGTTATTTCTAAAAATCACATTTTTTTCGATTTTTTTGAAAAAGTTCTCTTCACTCTCGTTCAAGTCGTCACCCTATATGACATATAAACCCATCAAAAAATGGCTGTTTTGGAATCAGCTCATGCTTATACAACTACTCTGGGCTGTAGAGCCAAATCGAGAAAAATTCATCCACCCTATTGCACACGCATTCTGATTCAATGCCTTGCCCGCATAGATATATGTTGCTGTATGCCAGCATACATTTTAATTAAAAAACAATGTTCTATGCAGTCTAATTTTAATAAAACTGACCTAATATAATTACTCAAGTTAGTTTGTTTAACACAGTGCCCCCTTTGATTTTCACCGGTTTTGTAATAAAAATGTCACAAGTTGATTTTATGCGAAATAATCCGTTTTATTGATGTGTTCCACTCCTGAGTCGGGCACATAAGCGCGACTTTTACTTGTGTCGAAATCAATTGCAAAATGATTTTGTTGAATAAATCTGTTTGAATAAGTATTCAAAGTTTACCTAGATAAAAATATACCAACGTAATACGAGTCACCAACAAGGATAAAAATAAAATCACGATCAAAACGATCGAGCGTCACATGCGGATAGGTCAGTTACGATAAGCTATTGTACAATGATAACGAACCGGCTATTTTTAAGTAACACACAAACCGGCTATATTTTAAATATACAATGTAAACGCACAGACTGGAAAAAGTGAAAGTATGCGAGTATTAATCTGATAAAGTATATCAAAGGGAGAAAGAAAAACTATGTGTGTCATAATATGTAAAAATACAGGAAATACTAAAATTAAATTTAAGAAAACCGTTTGATGTGACCAAAAAAGGAAACGACCGAGTCCGCCAAAGAGTATAAAAGCCGAACCAACGGCTCAGGAGATCACAGTCGTTCACTTTCACTCAAAGCCCTCGAAAGACCCAGTTTTGAGTTGAATGAAAATAAGATTGTCAAATTTTTGTGAAAATTGTGAGATAAAAATTTAAAATTAACATAAAAATCGAAGGAAAAAATTAAGTGTTGTGTTTTATTTGTGAACTCAGCCATAGACTAGTGGTTAGCGTGCCAGGTTTGTGAGCGTGAGGACACGAGTTCGATTCTCGGTCAAATTTGGTCCGGTATTTTTCCACCGTGATTCGCTCAGGAATTATCAGTGGTTTTATGCGGAATAGATTTGGCCGGGTTTCGGGCTAGTGGAGTGCTTCGGAGGGCACTTAAAGCCGTCGGTCCCGTGTGTGTGCACAACGAATAATGGGTTCAGCATAGACACACGTAAAATGGAGTGCCTTTACGTTAGGTTGGTGTCTTGGATATGTCAAATATCCAATACGTCAACCGTAAAAAGGTAGTGCGACATCTCTGGTGAATATACCGGTAAACCAGCGATATATGCATTCCTCCATTGAAATAAGAAGAGCCCAACGCCATCTAGGAATGAATGGAATACTTGTGACTGTCACGACAATTGACTTGAGAAGAAAGCCCTGGTCACTGGCCCTGTACGGAGGCTAGTTACATGGCTGCTATAAAGTGGGCCACACCGTGGGAAGCATTCTCCAAGCAATCGAGTGACAGCACAAGTCGGGTCGTCATGCAATAAGTTACGAAACTTGAGCATCGAAGTGAATAACTCCCCGTTTAATCCAATAATCCAATAATAATAATAATTTCATATCGAAACAAAATCCGTTGATTAAATTGTGTGAAAATTGGTTGTTGAACAACGTTGGGGTCACCAATGTGGGTTGTTTAAATTGAATAAATGAAAACACCACTTTTTAAATAAAATAAAAGTATAAATTTTAATCATGATCGGAGATGTTACTTGTACGAAGGTCAGTGAGTTAATAATGATTTGTCACAAACTCATTTGTGTATTCGCCGCACACTACCAAAAATGCAGAAATGTCGTACGTTCGACAGAAAGTGTCAATTTGAAGTTGTTGCGTATGGCAAGACCGTGCATGAGCAAATATTAAAACTAGCTTGCATTGAGGCTGCCACAAATTTATAAATTTGTCACTTTTGAACTTAAAGTATTGGGCACAGAGAACAGGATCATTTCGGACGAGCTTTGTTTTTATTTCGTCACTCAAACGCATGGCTTCTTCAACCGTAATATCTTGATGGTAATGAAATTTGTACAAGACTTGTAGCAGATCAGGTGTTAAGTAAGTAAAACGACTACTCAGGTGGACTGTCCGACTCATAATGAATCCGTTATACTTTATTGTTCTTTATTTATATTAAAGTTACAAGGGTTTCATATTACATCTAACACCTCCCTT
>NW_022199622.1:0-1343 GCF_009176525.2 Contarinia nasturtii | reverse complement strand
TACGTAGGTTGCTCCATAATTTTTTTTAAAATGGTACTTATAGTGTTGCCCGATGTAAACCATTGTCATATTCGTAAAGTTTGATGTTTTGGTATGTATTCGTGCCCTGAACCTTTTGTCGTACGAACGCTATTTGTATTGTTTACAGTGACTGGTAAACTGCGACTCAACAAAAAAATGAATTTTACACGTGAAGATTTTCGTAAAATGATTTACTACGATTTTCGAAGTAAATTATCTCAACAACAGTGTTTCGATCGACTTCATTTGGCCTTTGGCAATGAAGCACCAACCCTTCAGACAATTTATAACTGGTACCGAGAATTCCGTTGCGGTCGTAGTTCGCTCAAAGACGAGTTTCATACAGGTCGTCCAAAATCGGCTGTTGTGCCACAAAACATCGATGCTGTCAGAAAACTGATTATGGAAGATCGTCATGTGACCTACCGTGAGATTGAGGCATCTTTGGGCATTTCATCCCACAGCATACATAAAATTTTGCATGAACATTTAGCCGTAAAAAAGATTTGCTCTCGTTGGATCCCACATAAATTGACCGATGAACAAAAAATGGCTCGTGTGAGTTGGTGTAAAGAAATGCTCAAGAAATTCAATCGTGGTGCTTCAAAAGACGTTAATAAAATCGTCACTGGTGACGAATCGTGGATATATGCCTATGAGCCCGAAACGAAACAGCAGTCGACTGTATGGGTCTTCCAAAATGAAGATAACCCAACG
Source organism: Contarinia nasturtii (assembly GCF_009176525.2). Classification (NCBI taxonomy): domain Eukaryota; kingdom Metazoa; phylum Arthropoda; class Insecta; order Diptera; family Cecidomyiidae; genus Contarinia; species Contarinia nasturtii. The sequence continues at coordinate 605 of NW_022199622.1, read as the reverse complement.
AAAGTTGTTCGAGCAAGAAGCACTTCGAAGCGAATGGTCGCCTGTTTTTTCGGGAGAAGTGGTCATGTGGCAACCGTTCCACTAGAGGATCGTAAGACCGTCAATTCTGATTGGTATACCACCATTTGTTTGCCCGAAGTGTTTGGTGAAATAAGAAAAAACAACCACCGTCGCAAAATAATTCTTCATCACGATAATGCGAGCTCTCACACATCTTTTCAAACTACTCGATTTTTGACCGGTCAAAACATCGAACTGATGGGTCATCCACCGTACAGTCCTGACCTGGCACCCAATGACTTTTTTTTGTTCCCAAGCGTGAAGAAAAAACTACGTGGTCAACGATTTTCGACACCAGAAGAAGCAGTTGAAGCGTTCAAAACACACGTTTTGGAGATATCAGTTTCGGAGTGGCACGAATGCTATGACAAATGGTTTCATCGAATGCAAAAGTGTATCGATCATCTCGGGGAATATTTTGAAAAACAATAAAACCATTTTCGACAAAAAACAACTGTGTTATATATGTTTTTAAAAAAAATTATGGAGCAACCCTCGTACCACTGTCGAAAATGAATAGTAAATACTTCAACGCTTTGATTGAC
>NW_022199621.1:0-1089 GCF_009176525.2 Contarinia nasturtii | reverse complement strand
CTCGTCTACATTTCAAAATCCAAGTTTTACTGTCGATCGCATGAAATCTAGGGGAGAGAAACCAATGCTAGTTTTTCTAGTTTATAGCTAATTTACTAGTTTTTAGCTAATTTACTAGTTTATTGCTTGAATAATCTAATAATGCTAATATTCCTTTATGAAATTGCTAGTTTTCTAGTTTTTTGTTCTGTCAAATGACAATCAAATGATTGTACTGACACAATGAAGTATTCTGACGTTTTGTTGTTCAGACATATTTTTATGTGTTTTGAATAAATATACACTTATAATAGTGAAAATTAGTTTAATTATTCTTTTTTAACACAAAATCGTGCATAAAGTACTTGTTTCTTTCAATAGTCGACTTGTAAAATTGATTTAGTCACCAAATCATGGCAAAATATCAAAATGGCGGATCAAATAATTTTTGCTAATTTTTGCTAATTTTTCTAGTTTTTGCTAGTTTTTTTCTAATTTTCCTAGTTTTTACTTGAAATATAAAAAACTAGCTAATGGTTTCCGTCCCCTAGCATGAAATTAAATGCAGACACGTTAGAACATAAATTACTAGCGTGCTCACAGCGCACCAGTACAAATAGAGAGCAAATAGATTGCGACGCCCGCATTGTGAGCAATAGTATGTGCGCGGTATAGTGTCGATGGTGTACAAACATTTTTTAACTTGAGGTATTTTGCATTTAACTTGCCGTCAGCCAAAAGCGAAACATATTATAACGAAGTCAATAGCATATGCCGGAGCATTAAGTGCTTTCACAATTGCAACATTTGCCAACACAGAGGTACATATATTATTTTACCGTAAATATTATTTTCTATTCGATATACAGAAGTGATGCACGTTGTCTTGTTTTGGTGTCTAACACTCTACGTGTCATCACCCATTCAAGATGACGACAACGAAGTAACAAACAGAAGAATGAGGAGCATAAGCAGAGGTACCAGATATGAACGAGAACAAGACTGATGCCAAGATTAAGCGAAGATCGCAAAAATAAGAGCTAAAACACAGGCCAACAGCATGACACTTTCGATATGGAGCTAATGGTTAAGAAAAGCCAAAGTCAAAGC
>NW_022199620.1:0-1633 GCF_009176525.2 Contarinia nasturtii | reverse complement strand
CCTAATACAATACCTTCCCTACACTAGGTGTGCGGAAAAGTAAAATAAAGAGGCTTACGTACGCAAGCTGACTTTTCCGCATGGAACGGAAATTTTGGGAATATTATTTTCTTATCAAAATAAATAATCACAGCAAGTTTAAAGAAATTTCAATAAAAAAAAATAGCCTGTTCAAAGTTTCACATCATTACTGTACCACAAAGGCATGTCTTTCATACAAAAATGATATTTTTTGTGGATTGATGAAGATCCATGCCAAACGCAAGAAGAACTCGCTAAATCATTGGGAGTTACTCAAGCAACCATTTCACAACGTTTAAAAGCATTAGGGTTCATCCAAAAATTTGGAAACTGGTTGCCGCACGAATTGAAACCGAGAGATGTTGAAAGGCGTGAAATGCTGCTCGCAAGACAAAAAAGCAAGTCATTTTTGGATCGAATTGTTACGGGCGATGAAAAGTGGATCCACTACGATAACCCAAAGCGAAAAAAATCATACGTTCGACGCGGCGAACCAGGACCATCGTAATCAAAGCAAGATATTCATTGCCGGAAGGTAATGCTCTGTGTTTGGTGGTATCAAAAGGGTATCGTGTATTATGAGCTGCTGGAACCGGGTGAAACAGTCACAGGAGATCGCTATCGACTACAACTGATGCGATTGAAGCGAGCATTGGACAAAGATCGGAAAGAATGGGGGGGAAAACACAACCGGTTAATTCTTCAACATGACAATGCTCGGCCACATATTGCAAATGTCGTCAAACAATACTTATCGACAATAGGATGGGAAGTTCTACCCCACCCGCCGTATTCACCAGACATTGCTCCTTCTGATTACTACTTGTTTTGAACGATGCAAAACGAATTGGCAGGCAAACGCTTCACTTCTTCGGAGGAAATCGCAAATTGGGTCGGTTCGTGGTTTCGTTCAAAACAACAACCATTCTTTTGGCACGGAATCCATGAATTGCCTGGAAAATGGGAAAAAGTAGTGGCTAGCGGTGGACAATACTTTGAATAAAAAAATGTGTACCATCCTCTTGAAATAAATGCCCAATTTCAGTGAAAAATCCTTACGTTTTAATTTATACTTCCAATACATAGCTGGGCAGACTGAAAAAATTAGGGGGGATTGGGGGGCTAATTTCCTCAAAAACTCCTAGCAAAACAGGAAATTTTCAGCTATGATCCAAAAACCTTAGCAAAATGAGAAAAATTCTATCCAAAATCGTGAATTTTGTAGAGGGTTAACGCAAAAATTTGATGTCTCAGGGGGGTAATTCCCCTCCCCCTACCTTCCCAGCTATGGAGTTAAACGAGTTCTGTCACGTGAAATCCCTCTTCAAAGCCGTAATGTGGAGGCTTTTTACTTTTCCGCACAACTTGTGTAGGGAAGGTATTGTATTAGGCCAAAAAATTAAAGTCATCCCAAAACATGTTTTCTATGCATATTTAATGTAGAAAACACGATTGGAGATGATTTTGGGGCATATTAATGTGCGTCGCTGGGTGTGATGTGTCCTGTGTCCTGTGTCCTGTGGCGTGTTGCCAAAATTTGTTAACTCGATAAATCTTTTTCCAAGAACTCAATTCAAATTCTGACTTTGCAGGATGATTTGGGACTACTAGG
>NW_022199619.1:0-7235 GCF_009176525.2 Contarinia nasturtii | reverse complement strand
CCCGATCAGACCACAAAGTGTTTCAACTGCAATGGATGCATTCATCTTCTGTGCATTGGAATTAACCTGAAAGTTAGCCAAATTTCATCTCCGAACATTCGATTTTTTTGCAATGTGTGCGCCAATGAAACATCAAACGGTACACAATCGAACGATTTGTACGCGTCATTTGGAACAAAATCAACACCGAAACCGGATAAAATGTCTATTCGTCAAATTATGAACGAGGTAAAATTGCTCCGCATTGTGATTGAAGAAAATTCAAAAAAATTGGACACAATCGACGAAAAAAACAACCGGCATTGATAATTCAACGAAAATGATAGCGAGTAAAGTGATGATAGCGACCGGCTCTTTTGCACCCGAATCAAAATGCACCGAACACACCGATTACATCGAAAAACACGAAATTCACCGCACAAAAAATGAAAACACCATTAGCAGTTAATTCGTATGCCAGTGTAATGCGAAATAATACGAACCAGTCAGCCAAACGACAACGAACTGAGGATTCACCGAAATCGATTATTCCACCGGCCAATAATGTCAAATTCGATGCACCAAAACCAAAAACAGGAACAAAATCGGCCACACATCGACTCAGCGTTGTAGCCAAACCAAAACGAGCCGAAAAACCAACATTTAAAAAGGCAATTTGGATATCTGGATTCAATAAAGTTCAATGAAATGTCGTTGATTGAATCAACAAAACCAATGATAAAGTCCGACATTTGGCACAAAGCAATTGAAATCGAAATCACAATTGATGGAAACGAGTCCACATCACCGCAATCTTCGCAACTATATGCATACAACTCGGCCGATTTCGATTCGATGAACGAATTCTTTGCCGGAAATGACATATTTTCAGAAATTAATCGAATAGATGACCTCGAGAATGCATTCTTAACTCTTACGAATGTTCTACAAGAGGCGATCGATTCATTTGTCCCGGAGATAACCGTTCAAAGTAGCACTGATCCACCATGGTACACGAAACAATTGAAGCACATGGAAAATGTCAGAAGGAAAGCATACAAGCGAGCAAGGGAGACTGGCAATTTCGACGCATACAACACCATCACTGATTCGTTCGTCCATTTACAAAGCCAGCTATTCAAATCGTATATCGGCCGTATACAAGCGCAAATCAAATCAAATCCAAATCACTTTTGGCAGTTTGTGAACGACAGAAGAAAAAGAAGCGACATTCCTGCTATTGTTGAATACAACAATGAAACAGCAAGCACCGAAACGTCGAAAGCAGAATTATTCGCTGATTTTTTCGAAAATCAATACACACAGAGCGATAATATCGATTTGAATCAATTGTTGAGTGAATGCAGTGATATAATATCACCGAAGCTACTGAAGAACTGTGCACATTGCACTGCACAATCTTTGGCAAATCCGTAAACAGTGCTATTTCGAAAATCATTGTATCAAGGATGTGTTCCCTAGGGGCTTTCATGTAAGATTCTTTCCCGAATTCGACGAATAAACAACAGTATAACAAATGATGCAAATGTTTACAAATGGATCATCAGAACCACTTCCAGTTCTGGAAGTGGACCCTCAGGATGGGCTAAGAGATTGTCAAACCATGGTCTGGTCCATCCAGAGGATCCACCAAAACCCACTTCCAGAACAATTAATTATCAAAAAATACCCGAATATAACCGATATTTTACAGATATGGACACTCGCCCAAATGTCGGACTAGTTATTTGAATTTTTAACTTCAATGCAATATTTCACATTTTTACTTTCATAAAAAAATATCATCCTATACAAAACTCTACGCAGAATTTAGTTGTGATTCTATCTACATATTTGGAAAAAAAAAATTTGTTTATATTTATTATTATTTTTCTATTTTTATAATGTAACATCGGAAATTCCAAATGTCGGATTTGATACGTCCAAATTCCGGCTCCCTAATCTCGATACATTTCATGCAACTTTATATAAACGCTTTAAAAAGTTCATTTTTGACATATCATTAAACGCACTTTGGAAATGGTAAACAAAACGAAATAAACGTCAAAGTGTGCAAAACCAAAAATACACAAGTATTCAATTATTAAAAACTTTTCAATTTTATTTTTATTCAAAATAAATTCGATCATTCATGAAAATTAAAAAAATAAATAAATAAATGTGATAACATTATGATATTATTATTTTTTGTCGTTGTGAACTTGTTTTTGAAGTTTATCGATGTTTTGCTGCATTTTTTCAAGTTTTTGTTTGGCCTTATCTAAACGTGCTTCTCGGCGAATTTTCTTTTGTCTTTCTTCTGCTTCCTTCTTTTCCTTTACATGTTTCATTGCAGCAATATACGGTGGTGATGAAATTATTGGATTCGTTGACTTATGACGACTTTGTACGGTGCTTACATTCATATTTGATGGTTGGTTTTCTTCATCAGATGATTCATTTTGTTGTGCTCTTGCAATCATATTTCTAACTTCACTAGTTAGATTTGCTTCATCTTCTGAATCGTCCTCAGCATCTTCTTGATGCAGAATTGGTAATGAATTCGCCGAAGAACTAATTAAAAAATGAAGTATATATAATATTTCAAATGAATATGTAATTTCAAATATTACCTTGTTGCGATTGGCTCGTACACAATAGTGTCGCTTGTGTTCAGCTCATTTTCATTTTCAAGATTATCAACGACGTCCAACAGTTCATATTCTCCTTCTTCTTCGTCTACTTCTGCTTCTTCTACTTCATTTGTTAGACCACCACGTGCGGCTTTCCATAGAAGGAATAGGTGACTAGAATCAGTATCACCAGTCCACAAATCACCTGCATTATTGAATTCTTCCATTTTGCCTGGTAAGATTGAATCAATTAATTGTTCCAAGCTTGCTTTGAAGGAAGTATCAGTCAGTTGTACATCGGAATTGCTTTCACTTAATGGCAATTGTGAATAATCAAAGTTATTTGCATTGAACGGGTACAAAGCAGTTTTTTGAAACGAACTTTTGAGTGTACCTGGTGTTACGATTTCCTGCAAACAACTTTGCAATAACTTCACAAATGTGTGCTTAGGCATTGGCCCCATTTCATTGTTTGACCGTTTAAAATTTTGTAGCATTGTCGACCATTTACGTTTCATGGGTCCAAAAACAACTACATCCATTGGTTGCAATAAGTGTGTTGAATTCGGTAACAATGAAACCAATATAATGCGATTTTCAAGACAAAATTCACTCAATCGCAAGGATCGATGACTTGTATGTCCATCAACAAAAAGAATAACTGGTGTCGGAATTTTCAACTGCTGCATCCATGGATAAAATTTATTTGTCACGTATTCATAAAAGATATCGCTATTCATCCATCCAGATTCAGACACACCCGATTGCCACTCGCTTGGTAAATATGTATTTATCTGATTTGGCAAACGTTTGCCAGCAAAAACTAACAAAGGTGGAGTTGACTGTCCAGCAGCATTACCTTAAAAAAATGGTTACTTTTTAAAATATTGTTCTAACATTTATACATGTGCAAAGTTTTCCGAAATTTATTTTAGTTTAATGAGTGACTGTGAATGGCTGTATAAATATTATTTTTATTTCAATCAGTTCAGAAAAAGCCCTCAAGGTTTACATTTTTAAATAAGAAAATTGAATTATGGACACTCGCCCAAATGTCGGACTATTTGTTTGAATTTTCAACTTCAATTTAATATTTAACATTTTTGATTTCATGAAAAAATATCACTTTATACACAATTCGATGCAGAATTTAATTGTGCTTCATTTCACGTTTCTCAAAAGATAGTAATTTCCAAAAATGTATTATTTTTTTCCATTTTTTCGTCATAACATCGAAAATTCCAAATGTCGGATATTCGTCGTCCAATTCTCGGCTCCCTAATCTCGACATATTTCATGCATTTTCACTACGAAACTTGTAAACTTTAAGTTTTGACAGCCCATGAACGCACTATTTACATTGAGGTAAACAATACAAAATATTGGAGTTAAAATTATTAGATTGATATATTTTTGCTCCATATTTTATTTTACTTATTTTTCTATAGTAAAGTGGCAAAAATATTTAAAAATATTACGTTATTTCACTGATCTAGAATATTTTTGGTTTGAATTTCACAATGATCCAAATACGACTTTAACTGTCACATCTGTCAAATCCAAAGTGTTTCACTTGAAACTTCGGTGCTTTATGTGTCGGCAATTGGACGATTTATTCCGGAATAATATTACAGTGAAAAATGAAAAATAAATATAATTGTTTTTCTTTATATTTTCGAAATTTCTGTTCAATAATTAAATTAAACTATCTACAATTCGCCGATATAATTTTTTTTTCCAAACTAGTTATTTTTTCATATAAAAAAACGCATTTTACCGGCTTGTCTCAAAATGACATAGTTTAACTTTTGACGTGAAAAAGTGATAAAAATGCCGAATTTTTTTTGAACGTAATTTGTGAAAGCAATAATAGATTTTTGATTAAAATTTGGATTATAATAAAGAGATTTGATATTGATCTTTCATAATTTACTTTTAAAAATGCAATTCAAATGAATTTTCAATTTTTAATTTCAATTCACCTCTCGGTATTCCGACATTTGGTCGTGTGTCGACATTTGGCAATCTACTGTATGTCTTGTATGTTTTCAAAAAAAGTTAGCAAAGTTTTCAGAAATTTATCTTAATATATAGTCTAATAATTGACTGTAAATATTTTTTGTTGTGACTGTAAATCAGTTCAAAAAACCTATAAGGTTTATATTTTTAAATCCACTGTAATGGATTATTGCATTTTTTCAATAATGCGCTGAACCAAGCCATCGAAGCGATCTGTTCGCGATCCATCCAATAGAGTGCGGCAACCAAACATGTCTGAAAACATTTTTTTTCGTTAAATCATATATCATTTCATTGGAAAAATTTAGTTAAATGATTTACCTTTGAACAATTGAAGTTTCTTTTCACATAGTGGTTGTCCTGTCACCAATGTACCAAATTTCGTCAGCAAAGTTTCAATGAATGCTCTATCACCACTTTTGCCGTTGAATTCCTTGTCACCATTCATTTTTTTCAACACGTTCAAAATGTGTTTTTTGATTGTGATGCCAGCTTCGACATATGTGCGGTCACCATTCTGTGAACAAAATCACAAACAAGAAAATCAATACTAATGTCGTTTGTTAAGTTCTCAATAAAATACATACGTTCAAAACAACAAATTTGTGATTTAATGAAAACACAAAATCCGTTTCAGTGTTCGCCACTTGATTTGGCACGTCTTTTGGCTTGCTTTTGGCTCCTGATGAACGATCATGGGACGGCCCGGCTTCAACATAACTGTTTGAAGTATTTTCGGTGGTTTCACCATCAATTTTTGTGTTTTCACCATTCAGTTCACCATTGATTTCAGTTGAATTGTTTTGATCAGCCGATTTTTCATTTCCATTTTTCTTCGCGGGACGACCGCGTTTCTTCTTGTCAGAAACCAATTCAGCATTCATGTCGATTTTGTCAGTATTATTTGCATTGTTGGAGTTGCCTGCAGACACTTGATTTTCATTGTTCAAGTTCTTAGAATGACCATTGATTCTGTCCATATCATTCAACATGTCGTTGTCATTAATATTGCTCTCACCTTGCAATATATTTGCATTTTGATCGACAACATTTTGACCATCAGTAGATTTGGATTTATTGCTTTGTTTGTCGACGTTGTCACTTGGACTAGTTTGGACGATGGAACAGTGTATTTGATTTTCAACATTTTTCAAACTGTTTGAATCGTTTTGGATTGGATCCGAAACAGGGACAACTTGTTCAACAACAGAATGATTTTTTGGGTTTGGTGTGATGTCATCGTGCATTTCAACTCCATCGTTTTCTTGTTCATCAACAGCGCGATTTTTTGTATTAGAAACATTTGACGGGGCGTTATTTGGCGTGACGTCATCGCGCATTTCAACGCCATCGTTTTCTTGCTAATCAACGGCGTGATTTTTTGTATTGGACACATTTGACGGGGCAACATTTGGCATGACGTCATCGCGCATTTCAACGCCATCGTCTTCTTCTTCTTCGTTTGCATTCAACAAAATCTGAATCGATTCAGATACTTCGTCTTCAGTTAAATCTTGCGGACCAAATTGTTCAATAACACGGTTGAGTTGTAAAATAGTATTGTGCATTGTTTCCATTCTTTCCTTTTTAAATTCGATTTCGTTGTCACGGAATTCACGACGTTTCTGTTCAGCGTAGTCAAGTGGTCGTAGTTTACGTTTGCGGTCACTGTAACTGACGGCCAAAAACTTGTGATCTACGTTTAGTTTATACAAATGTATAAGATTTACACAATTCTACACATAATCAAATTAAAAACTAAATTTGATAACATTCACTTACCAAATGAGCGAAGAACATAGCCTTCGTAACAAGCATCATTGTTTTCATCGAATTCTTCACGGATTGGGAGTTCAAAATTTGGTGCCTTTTCTTCATCCGAATAAAATATTTTTCGGAGATTATACCGTGTAATACCACTGTTCAAAACCTGCGCATTCTTGAAATAATCGATCCAATCATGTTTTACAACAATGATTTTGCGCAAATTTTTCAACAAAATAACTGAATGTATGTTCATTGTGCTCGATTGTGTGCTCTTAACTTTGCCGGCAAAAATAACAATGCGATATGACACTTGCTGTCAATATTGGCGCGATAATTGAGGCGTTCAATTCTCTATGTATTTGTATTGTATTTGAATGACATTATATGCATACTTGGCGATATTTTTGAAATCGTACATAATTCAATTTTCTTTTTACTATTTAGATGTATATGTTCATATATTTCGGAAAACTTTTGCACACATATATACAAAAAAAATTAAAATAACTTACCACCAATGAGTGCGGTATAGCAATCTTTTTCACTACCAATACTTAAGCGATACACGTTATTCGCTCCGCGTTTTGCAAGAACTTTACCCAATTTTGGATTGACGCAAAATGAAGTTTCATCAACATTAAATATTCTATCTGGATGTTCAAGAATTTCGGCACAAGAATTGTCTACTAAATACGAGGGTTGCTCCATAATTTTTTTTAAAAACATATATAACACAGTTGTTTTTTGTCGAAAATGGTTTTATTGTTTTTCAAAATATTCCCCGAGATGATCGATGAAACCATTTGTCATAGCATTCGTGCCACTCCGAAACTGATA
>NW_022199618.1:0-4559 GCF_009176525.2 Contarinia nasturtii | reverse complement strand
TGGAATAGACCTTCGGCCACTTTTGGCTATTTTTCTATTTAGGCATATTGGCCAAAAAGTCTCTTAGCGAAATTTTGAATAAAAGCAAATAATGAAAATATAATGATGCAGAATTTTAGTGATTAATTTGTGACTCACAAATATGAATTAAGATTTTCGATACGACATCTGGTGGACATATTATGAACAAAAAATTGAAAAATGCACAAAAATGATTTTAATCGAAAATTTGAAAAGGCTTTTCATAAAAATGGGCAAAATTATAAAAATTCTTCGACATAATTTTAGTGACCAATTTGTGACTCCCAAAAATGTCAACATTTGAATTTGTGACACACTCCTTGAGACAGAAATGTCAATTTTTCGATTTTCATACTAAAAGTCGAAAAAAAAATGAAATTTTTCAAATCGAATACGTAGATCCCAGACAGGCCAAACCGTGGCCGAGATGTCAAATCACAAATGTAATTAGTTGTCCCTATCGAAATCTGCTGTCAAGCAAGTTATATATTAATTATTGTATTACATTTTGTTAGAGACTTATTTATTTAGAAATATATAAAAAGAATGTGAATGTGAACAAAAAAGATAAAAAAAATTAATATCGTGACGAATTATGTAATAAAATAAATATTATAATTCAATTACTCAGCGGCTAGTGTGATTTCATACGTCTATACCGCTGCAAAGCGGTACCAATATATACAAACACACAAAGGTCGACTCACTTTGGATAACATTTCTATTTTTTACACCTAATGACGGCTCATCATTTTTGTTTTTATTTTATTAATACAGTATGTTTCATTATAGAGAGAGGTTGATTTTTTATAATAAAACTCAAGAGTTTTACAAAATTATTTTATATACATTCTATTTAGTATCTAAGCTACGGCGCCACAAATTAATATTTAATCCATTCTCCTGCCTTCTCGATCACACAGGCACATCTATTCGGCATACTTTTGCTCAAATTTTCAGCATATTCGCTTTGAAAACCTTTCCACTGGCATTGAATGAATGAACTGAGCTGCTTCAAATTGCGGTATGTTTTACCACGAAGCCATGCCTTAATAATAGCCCAAAAATTTTCGTTCGGATTGCAATCGGGTGACTGTGGCGGCCAGTCCATTTGTTTAATGTCATTTTCCTCTTTCCAAGCATTGCATAGACGACTTTTGTGTTTTGGATCGTTGTCTTCTAATAGAAGCCAATTCGAATTGTGGTTGCCATAGAACTTCTAAGCGATGGGTAACGGTGTCGATGAATAATGTTGGTTCATCCTCACGGCGCTTGGAATCCCCGTGAATATGGTCAACTTTCCAAAACCAGCTCACAAAAGCAACCATAAGCATGCACCTTTTTCGGATACTTTACCGTGCGAACGACCATTCTCTTTTGGGCTCTAGACTAGGCATGGGTAGTGCTATTCACCAGCCAAAAGAATGACTCGTCAGTGTATATAACTTCGCTCCAATCTCTTGTTGAATTTTGCTTTGCCCCGTCAGTGCCTTTTTCTTCTGGTTTTCTCTCAAAAGCGGTTTCTTCAATTTACTGCGATAACGAACACCGGCAACATCTAATCTTCTCCTGATAGTAGAGCGCGAGACCTCTATTTTAAGACGGCGTAGCCGTTCAACACCTTGGCTCAACAACATACCTAAATTTTTATCGAACAACTTGACTCTCCGTTTATCTTCCTGTTGCGAGGAGGCTCAGTTTGGCTTCAGATTGGGCTGGTCGTTCACTTTTTTTTCATGCTTATACTGCTGGATTCACTTTATTACGAACCCTTTTGACTTTTTAATGTATTTAGCAGTCGATGTGATCGACATTCTTTGTCCTTTTGGATGCAAATGCAGAAAAACGGCTTCAAACCGTGAATGAAAATGTTCGGAAATAATGTTTTCGTTGCACAACAAACACTGTACTGATTTGAGAGCTGTCATTGTTAATTGGCGTAGTAGCTTAGAGTCTCATATGGCAACACCAAAAACATTTTTAGGATATTTGAAATTTGTGGTAGTTAAATCAACCTCTCTCTATAATGAAACATACTGTAAAACTAAATTAAAATTGAAATTAAATTAAAAAATGTAAGTTTTTTACGAATGCGATTGCGTGGTTTTATTGTTCTGCTGTGCAGCAGCAGCAGGAATATATTGAGGTTAGGTGTCCTCCTGAGTCAATTTTATTGTATTATTTTTTCTAGTTCTTTTATTTAATGCACGTTTGAAAAATTAACAAAAACCAAATTAGGAAAATTGATGTATTGTTTTATTTTATTTAAAATATTTTCATTTATAAGTTTCATCGTTGTTTCAAATTTTCTGTTCGCTCTATAATACTCTTTTGTTCCACATTTGATACAAATATCAGAAAATTTGGAACAACGATGAAACTTATAAATGAAAATATTTTAAATAAAATAAAACAATAAATCAATTTTCCTAATTTGGTTTTTGTTAATTTTTCAAACGTGCATTAAATAAAAGAACTAGAAAAAATAATACAATAAAATTGACTCAGGAGGACACCTAACCTCAATATATTCCTGCTGCTGCTGCACAGCAGAACAATAAAACCACGCAATCGCATTCGTAAAAAACTTACATTTTTTAATTTAATTTCAATTTTAATTTAGTTTTACAGTATGTTTCATTATAGAGAGAGGTTGATTTAACTACCACAAATTTCAAATATCCTAAAAATGTTTTTGGTGTTGCCATATGAGACTCTAAGCTACTACGCCAATTAACAATGACAGCTCTCAAATCAGTACAGTGTTTGTTGTGCAACGAAAACATTATTTCCGAACATTTTCATTCACGGTTTGAAGCCGTTTTTCTGCATTTGCATCCAAAAGGACAAAGAATGTCGATCACATCGACTGCTAAATACATTAAAAAGTCAAAAGGGTTCGTAATAAAGTGAATCCAGCAGTATAAGCATGAAAAAAAAGTGAACGACCAGCCCAATCTGAAGCCAAACTGAGCCTCCTCGCAACAGGAAGATAAACGGAGAGTCAAGTTGTTCGATAAAAATTTAGGTATGTTGTTGAGCCAAGGTGTTGAACGGCTACGCCGTCTTAAAATAGAGGTCTCGCGCTCTACTATCAGGAGAAGATTAGATGTTGCCGGTGTTCGTTATCGCAGTAAATTGAAGAAACCGCTTTTGAGAGAAAACCAGAAGAAAAAGGCACTGACGGGGCAAAGCAAAATTCAACAAGAGATTGGAGCGAAGTTATATACACTGACGAGTCATTCTTTTGGCTGGTGAATAGCACTACCCATGCCTAGTCTAGAGCCCAAAAGAGAATGGTCGTTCGCACGGTAAAGTATCCGAAAAAGGTGCATGCTTATGGTTGCTTTTGTGAAGCTGGTTTTGGAAAGTTGACCATATTCACGGGGATTCCAAGCGCCGTGAGGATGAACCAACATTATTCATCGACACCGTTACCCATCGCTTAGAAGTTCTATGGCAACCACAATTCGAATTGGCTTCTATTAGAAGACAACGATCCAAAACACAAAAGTCGTCTATGCAATGCTTGGAAAGAGGAAAATGACATTAAACAAATGGACTGGCCGCCACAGTCACCCGATTGCAATCCGAACGAAAATTTTTGGGCTATTATTAAGGCATGGCTTCGTGGTAAAACATACCGCAATTTGAAGCAGCTCAGTTCATTCATTCAATGCCAGTGGAAAGGTTTTCAAAGCGAATATGCTGAAAATTTGAGCAAAAGTATGCCGAATAGATGTGCCTGTGTGATCGAGAAGGCAGGAGAATGGATTAAATATTAATTTGTGGCGCCGTAGCTTAGATACTAAATAGAATGTATATAAAATAATTTTGTAAAACTCTTGAGTTTTATTATAAAAAATCAACCTCTCTCTATAATGAAACATACTGTATTAATAAAATAAAAACAAAAATGATGAGCCGTCATTAGGTGTAAAAAATAGAAATGTTATCCAAAGTGAGTCGACCTTTGTGTGTTTGTATATATTGGTACCGCTTTGCAGCGGTATAGACGTATGAAATCACACTAGCCGCTGAGTAATTGAATTATAATATTTATTTTATTACATAATTCGTCACGATATTAATTTTTTTTATCTTTTTTGTTCACATTCACATTCTTTTTATATATTTCTAAATAAATAAGTCTCTAACAAAATGTAATACAATAATTAATATATAACTTGCTTGACAGCAGATTTCGATAGGGACAACTAATTACATTTGTGATTTGACATCTCGGCCACGGTTTGGCCTGTCTGGGATCTACGTATTCGATTTGAAAAATTTCATTTTTTTTCGACTTTTAGTATGAAAATCGAAAAATTGACATTTCTGTCTCAAGGAGTGTGTCACAAATTCAAATGTTGACATTTTTGGGAGTCACAAATTGGTCACTAAAATTATGTCGAAGAATTTTTATAATTTTGCCCATTTTTATGAAAAGCCTTTTCAAATTTTCGATTAAAATCATTTTTGTGCATTTTTCAATTTTTTGTTCATAATATGTCCACCAGATGTCGTATCGAAAATCT
>NW_022199617.1:0-1521 GCF_009176525.2 Contarinia nasturtii | reverse complement strand
GGGGGGTCCAACCTATATGTCAGTGGATAGGGCATGGATAGACGTAACTTTCGTGGCAAGAAACATATTTGCCCATTTGACCCTGAAGGGGTGAAAATCCACTTGATAACTTTCGGGTTTCCCTTTAGGGGCGTTTCTGACCCCCAAGGAGGGGTGGGGGGCGGTCACCGTAGTAGCAAAAAAATTTCGTCTCATTAGGGGCTACAACTTTGCCCGAGAGTGCAAACGCATATCTTCATTCGTTTATGATATAGTATATTGTGTATGTTTCGGACGGGACTGGAAACGTCATGGCGGCCTAAAAAGCGCAAATATGAATTTGGGCAAAAATGGTTCAAATTATATTTTTTTTGGGCCTCTCTACCGATTAAATGCAAAAAATCGAAAATCGGGATGTGACATATTTGAACGTTTACTGGTGAGCTTCAATTTTTTTCTCTAAAAAATTTTCTTTTTTTTTCTTTATAATAAATTTTTCCACTGATGGATAATTTTTGATTTTGTTAATTTTTGACATTTTGAAAAAAATGAACGTATACAAAAAAATGAATTAGCTGTTGCAACAGCAATTGTCGTTCTGTTGTATTCTGACACAGCTGACGAATGCTATAAACGTTCAAATATCAAAATACAAACATTACTTCCACTGGAATGCAGTGGCAGCAGTTCTCACTCAATATACGTGTTTTATGCAAAAGTGTCACACTCTTCGTGAGAAGGGAGTCGAATAAAACTATACGAAGAGTGTGAGAAGAGCGTGTACACTCTTCGAAAAGAGTATTATAGTGACTTGGGATTCTTCGATGTTGCACTCGACTGACTTTTTTGTTGATTTGCGATTGGAACTGACAGTTAAAATTTTTGTCTCCGGTTCAATGATGTTCGCCTTCTCTGAGCATACAACATCGTTATGTATTAGCAGCTTGCGGTAGGCGGCTTCAAATTGTTGACACGTTGGATTGTCGTTGCAGCCTCCCATAGCTCGTATCGAGCTAAAAAATGACTCCAACAAATCCTGTGAAAAACGATGGGTGATGATTTGTGCGATTTTATCTGTTTCCACATATTCCGTATAAATAGACATGAAAATTAACATGTTATTATAAAATCCGATGAAAGGAGTTTTGTTGATTGTAGAAAAAATTGATGTGAATTCCCCTTTAAATTTAAACCCTTTCAAATACGACATGGCTTGTTCAAAACGATGAAAAAATTCATCAGCCGTAGTTTTCGATATTGGCCTCTTGTAGCCAGTGGAATTTTTTGACTTCAGAGTTGAATTCATTATGTCGAAAGTATCATTAATCGTCCGAATAAATTTGACTGTGGCATCTACATCGTTGAATTCTTCAGACTCCCCTTTCAAAAATTCCATAGAATCCGCGACACTATTGCTCAATGTTTCAGCGGCCAATTTCACGCACATTTTCTTTTATCCCATTGCAAATGAGACTTTGTAAATTTGTTACCCAATTTCCATGAAAGACTATTTTGTGCGTCATAAAGCGATGTAAAATACTT